>NW_015554074.1:201688-207633 GCF_001515605.1 Sinocyclocheilus anshuiensis
GTTCTTCACATCAGCAACAAGTCCACTCGTAGTGCCTGTGCACGTCTGAACATCACAACGAGCAACCCACTCCTTCCTCAATTAGCATTCATTAGTATGCAAAGCACCAATAGCAGATCACAATGTTTCGACTTTTGAAAGTCACCTTTAGATTCAGACACCCATGTCTGTTTTCTCACAGACACAAGGATCTCTTCAGCCATATATAAACAGCTGAGCCTGAGAGAGAACGAGCGGGCAGACGGGCGCAAGACAGCGGTGTGGGGAGGGGACTTTGACAAATAAAGAATCGCATGGTACTGTCATACTGCGCACAAAACAGCAAATAATAGAGATGGGGTCTGATCGTAGCCCTTGGAGCAGCTGTCATATTAAATAATAATGAAGGATCTATTAATATGCAAAGGAACCAGCAGCAGACTGGCTTAACGCTGTCATGCCTCTGAATATTGTCAGAATGTTCATTATTAATTAACATGCGGGCTGCCCCATACCTGCTCAATGTCAGAACATTCTTATAACAAATAAGGAATGTATGTGCCTCCTTCCACTAATAGTGTAATTAAATTAAGATCAGATTAACTTCACATCACTACACAAAGAGTGACTTAGCCATGCTTATGATAAGCAAGTGCTTATCTACTGACTTAATGTTGCAGGCTCCTAATAGAGACCGAGGCCAAATTTCACTCTATTTACCCAGTGAATTTGCAGAAATTAGCTCTGTTTCAGTGACTATTGAGGACCGATCGCGTGCTCAAAGCTGAGGTTGTGCCAGCGAGGACTGGGTGAATTAATGCATCTGAATTGTTCCATCTGCATTAGAGCCAAATACCGCACATCAATTATGAGCTGCCGACACTGGGTGTGAGGAGAGTGGCATTAGAGTTGACTGATCTGTTTATGACAGTGTAATCTTGCATCTGCGTGAAGGGCTACATGTTTCATTAACCTCTTTTTGTGTCGATTCTCCCAGTCTCGCTGCATTTCTAGTTGACTGTGTCCACCTGATGACAGACTGATGGAATGATACCATGATGTAATTTCCTGCATAGCTGTGAGACACTGTTAAAGTGTCAAGTGTGTGTGTGTCTGTCTGTCTGTCTGTCTGTCTATCCATGCATACACAGTGTGTGTGTGTGTGTGTGTGTGTGTGTGTGTGTGTGTGTGTGTGTGTGTGTGTGTGTGACAGATCCGGGTTATCTTGGACAGCACTAGTCTGGGAGAGCAAATGTAAACAACAGTTAAAAACAGCATGAAGTGGTCCTAGTTATTTTGTTAAAGTAACCTTCATCATAAAGCGGTGTAATTGTAATGTTGGCAAATGTTTAAAACAGTGTTTTAAAGCTGCACTTGAGATGTTTTTCTTCCATAGCATGTCATTTAATACCACAGTTACACTGCTAGAATAGCATCATTGTATCCTGTTATATTGAGCAGGTGACTTTGTAGTTAACACATATCATGCATACAAAATATCCCCAAATGTCTTGGGTTAAGATATAAGATGTGTGTGCGTGTGTGCGTGTGTGTGTGTGTGTGTGTGTGTGTGTGAGTGAGAGAGTGTTCAAAAGTCTGGGGTTGGTAAAAATGTTTTTATTGTTTTTAAAAGAAGACTCTAATGCTCAAATACCTCTAATTTCTTTTTATTTAAAATAAAATAATTTGAAATATTATTACAATTTAAAAATTCTGTTTGTATACAGTATATATTATAAAATGTTAATTATTCCTGTGATGACAAAGAATTTTAAGCAGCTCCAGTCTTTACTGTCACATCCTTCAGAAATCAATCTAATATGCTGATTTTGGTGCTCAAAAAAATATTTATTATTTTTAATGTTAAAAACCGACATGCTCCGTCAAATTTTGGTGGAATTTTTTTTTTCTTCAAGATTCTTTGATGAATAAAAACCTTAAGAAAAATTATTTGAAACAGAAATCTTTTGTAATATTATAAATATTTTTACTGTCACTTTTGATCAATTTAATAAATGGATTTTTCCAGATTTGTCCAGAATTTTTTAATTGTAATAATATTTCAAATTATTTTATTTTAAATAAAAAGAAATTAGAGATATTTGAGCTTTAGAGTATTCTTTTAAAACCATTAAAAAAATATCACCAACCCCAGACTTTTGAACACTCTCTCACTCACACACACACACACACATGCGCGCGCGCGCACACACGCACACACATCTTATATCTTAACCCAAGACATTTGGGGATATTTTGTATGCATGATATGTGTTAACTACAAAGTCACCTGCTCAATATAACAGGATACAATGATGCTATTCTAGCAGTGTAACTGTGGTATTAAATGACATGCTATGGAAGAAAAACATCTCAAGTGCAGCTTTAAAACACTGTTTTAAACATTTGCCAACATTACAATTACACCGCTTTATGATGAAGGTTACTTTAACAAAATAACTAGGACCACTTCATGCTGTTTTTAACTGTTGTTTACATTTGCTCTCCCAGACTAGTGCTGTCCAAGATAACCCGGATCTGTGAAAGCCGAATGCGAGCAAATCTCACTGCATCTGCTCATTGCATGCCGCTTCGTCAACCAAACAACCAAAGACCCTTACAAACCTGATTGTATAAAATGTTACTTTTCTTTAGAAGTTCCAACCAAAATGTCAAGATCAGAGCCTCTCTCATGGTTTAAAGGCCTGAATATCAAAGGGTTTTTGTCATGGTTGCTGAGGACTAAATAAGAGTAGACTCTCATCCTGGGCTCTCATCCTGTACCACATGGCCTTTGAGTTCCTGTTTCTAAACAAGACACTGATAGGCTGACCTCACTCAAACATGGAGGGGCAGCTGGACACAGTTTCCCAAGCCGAATGGTTCGCTAATGCTTCAGTGGCATTGTTCAAGATTACCAGTTCTGTTGCCAAGCTGGAATTTCAATAGTTTCCCCTCAATTTCAAGTTTAGAGAAAGAATGCTACACTTACACTGCAAAGAACATAAAAAAGAAAATTCAGCAATTCATACATTTGATAAGGTTTATGCTAAAACGATTTTTGATTAGCACTGAATTCAAAGAGAGCTTTTACGTTCACATTCTAAGCATCTGGCAGACACTTTTATCCAAAGTAACACTGCATTCGGTGTGAACATCCATTCATGTTGGCATTGCTATCGCCATGCTCTATTGTTTAAACTACAGGCTCAAAATGATTAAAACTGGATTGTGTGAAAGATCTCCTAGACTGGTGGAGATCAGGGCAAACTTGGCCAAATAACAAGACTACCAATTATTTAACGGGATACAGCCTCACTACCATTGTGACATATTGACATAAACTGGTACATTCAAATTCAAATACAGAATAATTAAATAATAAAGAATTAAAATCACTTTATAATAACTTTCATTAATGTACCCTTCAAGTGAAGCTGGAAATTTTGTTATTACAAGCATTTGAATGACCAAGCAAATTGGAAAAGAAGAGGAAAACTCTAGAATTCTAGATTATAAATGAGATGGTAAGTTGTGATGTTGGAAGAAGGATGTCTGATCCATAATATTAATAATATCATAAAATATATCAATAAACTTAATAGAGATCAGTGAGCAGAAAGCAAGTAGTGGAGAATTATAATGAATGATCTTGCAAGTTATTGTAATTTTACATGCTGCATTTCAATAATTCTAAAGGATAGATAGATCAAAAGATAAAGTTAGTCACTCAACATTCTCAGTTTGCTTTATTTAAGAAGCATTTAGTTTCCCAGGTGCACTTGAAGGCATTATAACGTTCTAACATTATATACTCTAATGCTTACCACATAATTAATCAAGATAACTGATCAGCATTGGTGCTAACAATGGCAAGATCTTAAGTTCAATTTCCAGCGAACACGCATTGCTTGGAAGCACTGTAAGTCACAGTGGATAAAGTCTCTGCCAAATGGCATGCATGTACTGTAAACGTAAAGTCATCATGAAGAGCTGCTTGTATGAAGACACTGTGCTAGCTTGTTTTGTGACAGCAAGATAATTTGTCCAATAGGACAGAAAACATCATACTTTGCACAGAAAAAAATAACAAAACACTTAGGTTTTGAAAATGATAACTATATGGCTTTGTGTTCAATAATTGCTCAAGAATCCACAAGAGAGTCTTAACGAGAAGTTAACTGTACTTTAACAAGGAGTGAACCATAACCTAATGACTGTGTGTTATTAAAAGATGGCAGAACAACCGAGAGCACGATATGTAAATCAGGGCCCTTTCTCGCAAACGACTTCAAAGCTGCTACAATGAAAACCAGCCGTAAATAGAACAAAAGCACAAGACTTGCTCCAGGCAAACTGAAGGCACAAACGGTTGTTGTTGATTCTTGTGGCGATAAGCTTACTTTAACATCACATCGGCCTATGTACATACAGCAGTGAAGTGGATTTAATCGGGCTAATTAAAATCCACTCAAGGCAGAATGCAACATCCACTATAATAATCTGGAAGAGAACAACTCTCCACTCTAATTTATTCTGGAGCTGTGGTTGCACAGGGGGGCTTGCTGGGAAGGGAGGGGGGTCGGCCGGGATGGTCAATGGTTCTGGCTGGTAGTTTGGATGAGGGCTGTCAGATTTTGCAGCGTGCCATTTAACGGATGGGCAGTGGGCTGCTGCGAGAATGGGCCGGGGCGCGGGAGGAGGTCCGTGTGCGTTACCTGTGTGGGGAATGATTCCCGGCGACATGAGGCCCGGCACCGAGTGCGGCATGATGTGAGGGTTCTCCGGCGATGTCACACTCTGGGTCCGTTTTGGAGGCCTCCCGGGTCTTGAGCTAAAACAGAAGTGAAGTGGCGGAAAGGGGGAGGTAGAGGGAAGTGAAGAAAGAAAGGGAAGGGGTGAGAGACAGAGGTTGCCGTTAACATTCGGACCAGAACGCAATTCCATTCCGAAAAGCTAACATGTACTGTAAATAAATTCCTTTTCAAGGACAGTTGCTTTCTGCTGCTCAACATAATAGACTTCCATAACTAATTAGATTACACAGTGAATTCATTTCCTTTATTGAAGATCAACCACTTTTTGATGCATAATTCATAGCCCGTACCTCGTTACCTGCCCTTCTGTATTAATATCCTTACACTATTTGAATTACCTCGTTTGCATATGCTAAAATCCGGCCATGCGGCTTTCAGCCTGGAAATTACATGTTAACTTGTTATAATTATTGCAGTCAGGCCACTATTGATTTATGAGACTTTTAAAAACCAAATATGTGTAGTTCTGGTAATGAATGATATTCTAAGGTTCTTCAGGAAATTAAAAGGCAATAGCTGCCTTAGGAAACGTTCTGCTTGCTTGATTTAATAGGAGTCATAGCTGGAAGCTGGTGTGACTGAGTGACTCAGACCTGTTGTGCGTTTATGATGGAAACTTTTATTACTTGAAATAAGTGACCAAGATCACACAATGATTAATGACACAACAAGCGCAAGTCAGACGGAGGGGGAAAAAACGCCCCTCCGAGCTGATTGTCAGATATTTTTCACACATTACTATGTTCTGTTCATCCATGCATTTTTCCCCTCTGATTTGGGCAAAAACGGAATATCAAAAAGGCCTTTACGGAAATATTTCTTCACAGAGAGTGTCCGTAATAAATCAGTGTGTTAGTTACAGTACCAAGGGCATCTCCCCCGATTTTTACCAAAAAGGTGATTCCTTCCCAGCATTTTTATTTTTTTTTTTCAAACTAATTACATACAGAATGCATTCAAAATACGACAAGCTGCTCAAATGATACACACAAACTTGTTATGGAGAGTTGGTTCAAATACAACCAAGCTAGTAACTGGTTACTGAGGCACAAGACCCTCCATTCACAGTTATATCAAACATTGTAAAAAATCAATACAAAAACTAAATATATAAGATAAATATATACATTATATACATATATATATATA
>NW_015554074.1:208998-233359 GCF_001515605.1 Sinocyclocheilus anshuiensis
ATGAACATTTTATATCACGATTATAGTGACCAACGTTATCACGGTTATCAATATTATCACGGTTTTGTTCAAATTAGATGAAAACGTTCAAAAAGAACTGATACACACACTGAAAACATTTCAACATTCAATTTTTATATTTGAAAATCAACAAACAACAAATACAATTAGCAGCTATATGCACTTTTTTTTAGCATAAACATTAAATTAACATTAACATGAAGCCCTAATAATAATAATAATAATAATAATAAATCACTTGTATGTATATATATATATATATATATATATATATATATATATATATACACAATGTGAAATTAATAGAAAGGATAAATACAGAAAATTATAAATAAATAAACCCATAAATCTACATTTATAAATAATATTACATGGTTTAATATTTTCGAATGAACAATTAAATGAGAAATAACTGTTCCTGTTTTTGGTTGTTACTAGAGAAAAGCTTATTTTCAGGGCATTGTCTATATTTCACAGCACTTGCGTTACAATTGCATATCAGGACATGATTGAAAGAGGCCTTCATTAACTCAAGGTTTTGTTCCCTGCTTTTCCAGTGACTAAACAGGGCCTCATTTTCATGGCCAAAAGGAAAGCAGAAGAGTGCATTCACTACGACCCAAGGCCTTTTTAAAAGCTCACTTATTCATGTACCACCAAAGTCTGTCATGTGCATCAGTTTAGTCCATTTACAGACTGGGCAGATGAGCTGCGTTTCATTGCGTTTTATCATGTTTTATCCCTGACAGGCATGAAATTGAAACGGAAATTCTTTACTTCGCACACTAAAAACAGAAGAGGCCATAAACTCCATGCTCAGAGTGTTAGCCATGAGAAAGAGCAGCACTAGATACAGCCAGGCCTGAGGCCATTCACACTGTAAGGAGTTTGTACCGTATCAGCCTGTTCAGATGTGACAGAATCATTTCCACATCGCATCACGCAACGGAAATAGAGACATCATCATACTTCATATAAATATTCCAGTAAGGGATTTCACTCTGTTATTATAGATTCCTCTTTAGGAATCTTTGATATTCATTTTTACAGTGCCCCCTCTGTTCATATTTGGCATTAGCAATTTGCTGTTTGATGTATTTATGAGAGTCTTTTCTGGCATGTGGCAGGCCATAAATTAACTTTAGTTCTTTTAAAAGAATAATTTGCACAAAAAAACGATTATTTCACCTTTATAATTTTCTCTAACCCATAAAATATAAAAGGTAACTTTGAGCAGAATGTTCAAGCTGCTGTTTCTCATACAATGAAAGTGAATAGGGACTGGGGCTAGCGGCTTGAAAAAAATTATCTGCATACTCAAATTTAGCAAGTTGCAACTGGTCACGAGACAAACTTAAAAACAATGACACCTGGCATAATTAATGTTAAAAATCCACTTAAATTTACATAAATGTAACTTACTTGCATGGCTTACATAAATCTATGACTTCAGCTATTGAAGCTTTTTGTCATTTTACAAACTTGACAATCTGCTAAAATTCTTTAGCGTTGCACAATAGAAGGAAAGTCTTGGAACGACACGAGGGTGGGTAAAGGATAATACAATTTTAATTTTGGATGAACTATCCCTTTAAATACAGCACTTTGTCTGAAACGATCACATGCCCGAACCACAGAACATCCTAAAATGAAATTCCTCCTCCTATAGAAACACCTCTTTGATCTTATGAGGGAGATTGCATGACTGTTTTGCTGTCATCACTTTCAATGTACTGAGCTGAATTATTTATGAAAGACCTCAATAGATGGCATGTGATAGTAAAAGGCTTCCTCCCTCCTCCAGCAACAATGCCAAAAGCAGAAAAAACCTGGACAAAAAAATGGACAAAATGTCACATCAACTTTAGCTCCAGGAAGAGCAGGGGATTGTGAACAAAGCAGACGTTTAGCCTCTAAGCTGTGGTGGGATCTGCTTACGGAGTGTTTACACCATATTTGACGAAGTTATAGAGTGGAAGAGGAAACGGAGAATGAAGGCTTTTTTATAAGGCTGCAGCAGCAATATTTTAACTTAACATTAAATATTGAACAGGACAGTTCACCCTAAATGAAAATTCTGTCATTGTTTACCCTCGTGTCATTGCAAACCTGTATGACTTACTTTCTTCTGCATAACAAAAACATATATGATAAAAAGCATTATGAAAGTATCATAAAATTCATAATACTCATTTTTTTTTCAATCCATACAATACCTTTATGTGAGGAACAGAGAGCAAAACCCTATAAAAGACTCTTTAAATGTACTTGTGAAAAAAATGTAAAAGTTTTCTTTGTCCATCTTACAAAATAAGTCCTTCAGAGTTTGTCCTGATAAAAATAGTTGTCTCATGATAATTCAAATTGGTCTATTTCGATGAACTGATAGATCAAATTAAAAAAAGTAGTCATGAATCAGACTAAGAGTTCTTGAGTTCAAGTCAATAATTATGTCAATTTTATTCTGTTCACTCACAGAACTACAGCACACAATCATATACTGCAGGATACATTTATGTTACTTCTATGGAGGTTTTGCCTCCTTTTGAAACTTGAAAGCTCCGGTTCCCATTCATTATAAATGTATGGAAAAGTATATTCTTCTTTTGTGTTCCAAATCAAGAAAAAAATAAAGTCATACAGGTTTGGAAGGACATGAGGGTGAATTATGACAATTCTCATTTTTGGCTAAACTATCCCTTTAAGTGATACATAGTAAGGTTTTTTTGTTGTTGTTATTAAGCATCTTAAATTAAACTAACTTTATTTTGTTTGGCTTTACTTTTTTGCTATGGCTTGCTTTTAATTTATGACAGCACGATAGTGTTCTGAAAAACAAGTTGGAAACAAAGCTGAATAACATCAAGTGTTTGAAACTGAAATCCCCATCATGCGACAACACAGAAGGTTTTCACTTAAAACAGGATGGCCTGTGCTCATATGTTCAAGAGGACACTGCAGTCATTTAGATGAGATATGCATGAGCGTTCTCTGCTGTTTGTCGCTTCTGTAAACAGTGATTATGGGGCCACTGAGGACGAAGGGAGAACAAGAGCTGGACCTTCACAAAAGAGCGAGTACAATTTGTTATGTGCTGGATGCTGAGTCCTTAAATAGCCCAGCACAAAAAGTCCTCAAAAGTAGGCTATTAGAGCACAACAATGGTTCATGAGATCCACTTGTGTCTGAGATATGCCCTGTCCACTCCACTACTGGATGTCACCAATAGCAAACATAGTTACATCCTTTTTCCTTTCCTTTTCATTTTTCTTTTTTGTAACTCTGGGAGAAGCAAGGCTATCTGTGACGTTTTGCTGAGCACGATGCTGACAAATTCAAATAAACAAGATTTTCACCCCTATATGGAGAACGCATTGTTTGCTTGCATTTATTTATTAGATAAAGCTGAGTGGTTTGTATTACTCAAAAGGTAAACATTTGAAATTAGCTGCAAAATGCAATGCAGATACAGTCAACCAGTTAAATTAAGGAAGAGGGTTACAGCCAGGGTGCAAATTATAAGGGGGTTTTAGGGGGTCTGACCCCCCAAATTAAGATTTGACTCTCTAGCCTCAAGGGAAGGGGGTAAAAGGTTTAAAAGGTCTGATAAATTCTTATACTAAACAGCTTTAGGTCTACACATTACATGAAGCACATTTAAATACAGTTAGGTATAATGTTGAGGAAAAACTGTTCATTTGTACATTTTCTTGTGGCACCAAATAAATAGGCATACAGTAGGTTTGACATAAATCTGATTGTTCATCATGGACTGTATATCACAACTGGTTACAGTATGCAAGTTACAGAAGAAATGCAGTGTTCTTGGAATTGAACTCTCATCTTCTAAGAGACACCAGTGGAAGCATGAATGAATAAAAATGAAGATGGTCAACCTAGAAAATCCTGCTCCATGGCATTTGCTTTTCAGCACAACAACCAAATCACCCAGCATTCTCTCTTTATTGCTGATTCCATAGTTAATAACAGATCCTGTCTCCCAACTTAGGAACTTTTATAGACAGCACTTGCCTGAGGCCAAAAAGTGGCAAATTTGTAACAAATGTAGGAATTCTCCTTTTGTTTTGCATTCAGCGAAAAGAAATAAGAGTGAACTTTCCCTGAACCATGCTTCCTTTAACGAACTTGGTCCATGTTGACCCAGGAGTTCACACTGGAACATGATCTCCTCCGTCCCACCACACTGAGAAAGCAATTAGATTAAACTCACAAAATATATGGCCATCTCACTTCCACAATACAAAAGTTGTTATAAACAATGTTTATAAAAAATCACAAAAAGTATTTCTGTGTTAAATACCAATATACTGATACAATAAACAAAAACCTCTTAAAACCATTAAATACTGAATTAAAACTACTACCAAAAAAAAATACAAAAAAGTGAAGCAGTTCATTAAAAATACACTTACAATCTTTATGGTGTTGTTGTTAACAGATGTTTCTTTCTTCTAGAACAGGCATTAATACTCTAAAAGTGCAAAAATTTCTCTCAAACTCATATCAAAAGACTAGTTTAAATAATTTTATCTCTGTAATAATCTAGAGTTGTTTTGTGCACATAACAGGCATCATGAAAGCTGGTTTTAAAGGAAATCAGTGACCAATATAATTGCTCCAATATTTACTGTATAGTCTATTCTGTAACATCTATTAAACTAATCTGTCCACAGTCAGTTTGAGTTTCTTATCACAAGTTTAAAATCCAGTATTTCATTTTACATCTATAATATTTATTAAACACAAATTTGAGAAGTACACAAAGATTATATTTGATCAGTATTTTTCCAACAGGTTTGTGGACCTTTGGACCTAATGGAGACACATTTGGTGCCAGCTGATGAAACGTTATCCTGAAGTCAATACGTGTCTCGCTCAGGTTTACAGAAAGAACATTCCGTTTTGATTCGCCTCAAATGGAGCAATTAACCTTTCCCATCTTCCTTTTGTTTGTCATTGGGAAAGGTAAAGATGAAGATATTTATTCCATTTACTCGCAGTCAACCAAAACAAGTGGACGAATCACAGCATCTCTGCTTCTGTAAATACAGACTCCTCCAGAAGCCCGCCAATCAGGCCTTATAAAATATTAACCCAATGTCATTGCCCTTTTCAAATCTCTCACCTGGAATTCCCTAATTGTTCCCTTTCTTTATCTCACTGAAGCAAAGTGTAAATAAATTAACAAAATAGCTTTTATCAGCCTGAATAACCTTTTAACTGAAGGATTATCACTGGTTTATTTTTCATTTCTTTTCGTGCGATAGCAGCACATGCCTCATTGATTACTTTGCTGAGGTGGTGGCCAGCAGAGAAAACAAAGGCCTGATAACAAACCGAGGTCTCCGCACTAACAATAACACACTACGCTCAGATTAGGCCTCCTGACTTTGCAGCTTTACTCGGCTTGATTAGATGGAATGCTGGCAGGTAAAGCTCCTCCATTTTACTATGCAATCTTTGTGTGGACTGACTGTAAGATCGAAGCATATAACTCTGCCCAGTTGATCATAGTTACAAAGATATTAAATTTAAACTACTGTACACTGAAAGAACACACTTGAAATTGAATCATGAAACTTGGCCAATGCATTAGACTGGATAATCTGAACTGATGGATTCCAAAGAGAGTGGAATGATTGCAGATGGTTGTTTGAAAGATTTTTAAGGGGCAGTTCACTCAAACACAAACATTCTTTAATTATTTTCTTAAGTTGAGCTCAAAACAATACAAAACAAAACCAAAATCAAAACAAAACTGACAAACCAAACCAAACAAAACACAAAACAAAAAACTAAACTAAACAAAAACAAAAACTAAACAAAACAAAAAACAAAAACAAACCAAACAAAGACCAATCAAACAACAAAACAAATAAAACAATCCACAAAACAAGCATAAATGTGGAACAAATCATTTTTTAAGCCAGTTCTTTTCTTTGAAATGGTTGATCAGATTGGCAAATCAGGCTCGTCCAGTTTTTCAATTCAACTTACTGATCCAATAGTTCTCAAGTTAGGAGTGATGGGAAGATTATCCATGAAAATGACTAACTTTTGGTCTGTTTAGCAGACAAAGATATCAAATGGCTTCAGAAGAAATGGGATATGTATATGGGGAATACTTTTATAGTGTGTTTTTTTGTCATTTTTGGACTATATGTAGTCACTACAAACTGTTGTTATATGGAAAAGAGGAGCATGAAATATCTCCTTTTGTTGAATTTTTGGGTGAACTATCATTTTAATGCTTAAAGTCTTTTACTGCTTTTAAAAAGCTCAGGACCACCATGGACATGCTACGGCCGCGATCGCATTACGAATACGAAACACTAACATTCTCGCCTTTGCAAACCACTAAACATCTCTTTTATTCTGTACACAGTCCACCAGCATCAACTTCAACTTCTCTAGAAGTTTTCAACAAGGGTCCAAGGGAAGCAAGGTAGTGGAATCTGCAACAATACATGATATATAGCAACTGGCGTGACTGTCTCAGTCACTTACACCTTCACATGAATGGAACGCTAACAGAAGAGGTCAGCCGGAGCGTTCCACAGGCGCTCCTGCATTAATCAGCACTGCCTCAGATCTCCATTTTATCTCTCCCTTTATTTGCATTGAACTGTTGTTGCTTTATCGCCACCAGCTCTCTCTCTCTCCCTCTCACACCTGTCACCCTCAGCCAGGTAGACGCCTTATCAGATCAGCATAGATGGATTATGTGTGAGCACTTCATATAAAGCATTTTATAAGCAGGAACAGCTGCATCCGCTGGTAAATGGTGAACTTTTGTGAGGAACAATATATTAGATCAAATGCACATAATCAAAGGGAGCAGTTACCCTCAGCAACCTACTAACAGCGGCCCTCTCCTCCCCAGACGTGTTTTTCTGCCCAATCCTTCAACAGTCCCGCGCCAGGCATAACATTTGGAGATACAGAGATCTCCCAGGTTATAAAAGTGGCCTTCCTGCTGCTTTTGTACACTGCACGGTCTGATTAAAGACTCACTGGGCAGGGCCATCAGATTGCACCGCTGCAAAGGAACTCAGAACCCAGTCTTGTTCCTTCCTTGAGCTTTATTTACATGGCTGTGGCCTCATGTAAGTATGCAGCGCAACTGGTCATAAAACATATGAAAATGTATGTGAGCCCTTTGAATTTACCTGTCTGAGTTCTTGCTATTCACAAGAAACAATTAAGAATTATTGACTTGGCCAACATCTCCAATGTTGGACTGCAGGTTGTCTGACTTCAGTTAGCTTTTTAAGAACTAATTAGGATGGGGATTTCCATACTTTTTTTCAAAATTGTGTGTATTGAATTTGTTTGTTTAAGCATAATGTGTTTGTCTATTTTTGTGGCTAAACTGAACTGAAACCCGCACATCTGTTGTAGTTTGCAAAAAACATTTCAGTTAAAGACATTACTCGGTCTTTAACTAGGTGTAACTAGGTATTACTAGGTGTTTTTTTTTTTCAATATGACAGAAAAATGGTTCTTGACCATAATGCTATTCATGCCAGACTATGTACAATTTCTACAATTTTCTAAGTACTGGCTGTGTATTTTTCAGGTTTGTAAGGGTTGTTCTTTTATATTGTTGTAACTTGAAAAACAATACATTTTATGAGCAGTTTATCCAAATTACAAGCAAATTTGCATTCTTCTGGACTGGATTTTTTTCCACTGTAATATTCATGCATTTGTCCTGCAAATTACGTTTTTTTTTCCCTGAGATTGCAACTGAAAATACAATATTGTAGGGAGATCTTAGAGGGAAAAATGATCTGAAAGGAAGATAAACTGCTGATTATTTTAATGCATCATTAATGACAAAAAGCCAATTTCTTAATTGCATACTATAATTGTGAAGCTTAAAATTGTTTTGTATCAGTACTATTAGCACTAATAAGGAGCAGCAGGCCTGTACATCCTGGGAACTGATGTAGAATGCCTAATTGGTTGACTTTTCCGTGCCTAATGGACGATTCTCTTAATTAAAAAGACACTGCAGAAAATGTTATAGATCAGATACGGCAGAGAGAGGGAAAAAAGTAAATGCAGTTAATCAAATGTATTAAAATGAACAGTTCCAGGAAAGTTAAAATGAGATGGCTAGATATGATTTCCATCGCAATATTTATTAATTTCAGTCCCTTTGGTTAACAAAACAGAGCTGCGCTTATCTTCAGAACGGTGAGGAAATGCTCTCAGTGATCTCCCTTTACCATGCAGAACTGCGATGCATATGAAATAAGTCTTCAAAACAAGGCTTTAAAAACTTACTAGTCAGGGTGCCTTTGAGGATATTTAATTAAAATCTAATCCTGCATTCATTAAGGCTCACATAAATTAAGCTGTCATTCATAAGATTTATGGATTCTCATTTGCATATTGCATACAATTCATCAATTACTCAAGTATGAAAGGAGCACATTTCCCTTGGAGCTGCCTGCTGCCCTGCCAGCATTTGAAATGAGAGAAAGAGCGATACTGTCAGGCATTCGAAACAAACTTTCCCCACAATGTCTGCCTCTTGATTAATCTAATTTCCAAGGCATCCTTTTACAAGATTGTACACAGTCCAGCTGTAGTTTTCAATTATATGTCCTGTCCTCACCACTAACTTTGAATGGGAGATAGATGTAACGCAGGGCAAGTATCCAACCCCGGTCTCCTCCGCATCACATGCCTGTTTACTCAGATCTTCGTAAATTAAAAAAAAAGAGAGAGAGGTGTTTTAGAGGCAGATGGAGTCGGGAGGGAGGGAGAAGGGGGAAATGCTGTAATTTTATTTGGTGGGATGTCAGACGAACGGCTCGGAGTGTAATAATAGCATATTTCCTGTCACATTTACATCCGCCGTGCTTTCTGACAGAGGGAGGTTTCGGCGAACACATTAAATGACTCCCTCTTCGAAGAGGCACTCGGCCACTGTGGGAGAACGCCGGCATGGAGGAAGTGCTTAAACCGAGCCGAGCGTGAATACTTCTAAGATAAAAGGTCAGGCGAAAACAAACAGATGACTTGTGAGGATGAATAGAATTAACTGAGTCATTAATATGCATGGCTAATAAAGCTCGAAAAAATTCTACGTGGAGAACGAAATCATTGTCGACTATTCTCTCTTAATGGCCCATATTTTCAGCTCGAAGGGATCTGGGACATGTACGTATCAATCTCGGAGAGGAGGAGGAGGGGGGTGTTTGACGAACAGGTTGGGATAACCTCAGCGCCGATTGTTAAAGTCAGACAAAGCAAACAAAGCGAACTTGTTCTAGTGAGGATATTAATTCCCAATTAATCCCAAATTCTGGCAGAGGAACAGATCAGTGCAGCAAGTGAAAGTCATCTTGAAGGGTACTTAATTGGTTCCCAATAGTAAAAGAGCTTGATAACAGAGATCAAGCCACAGTTTATTAATCCTTCCCATTGTCTTATGAAATTGTTGTCGAAAGTAACTTCAGATAGCGCCAATAGTTAAGACTTTAATGTGCTTTTAATATTAACAAGAGGAAGCAATTAAGAGGCCACAAAACAATAGCACTCAGACTGATGCATATTAATTCGGCAAATACGATTTCAGAATCAATACGATTAAGGCAGTGTGCCACACGAACACGCTCGCCTACACTCGCAAACACACACACACACACACACTTACAAGTCTAGAGGCTTTTTTTCTTTAACAGAGAACATTTGTCCCACATTACATAGAATTGTGTTTCATAAACATCCATGTTTTGCATTACACGCATTTAAATTAGCAAATGATATTAATTCCCAATTAATCCCAAATTCTGGCAGAGGAACAGATCAGTGCAGCAAGTGAAAGTCATCTTGAAGGGTACTTAATTGGTTCCCAATAGTAAAAGAGCTTGATAACAGAGATCAAGCCGCAGTTTATTAATCCTTCCCATTGTCTTATGAAATTGTCATTGAAAGTAACTTCAGATAGAGCCAATAGTTAAGACTTTAATGTGCTTTTAATATTAACAAGAGGAAGCAATTAAGAGGCCACAAAACAATAGCACTCAGACTGATGCATATTAATTCGGCAAATACGATTTCAGAATCAATACGATTAAGGCAGTGTGCCACACGAACACGCTCGCCTACACTCGCAAACACACACACACACACACTTATAAGTCTAGAGGCTTTTTTTCTTTAACAGAGAACATTTGTCCCACATTACATGGAATTGTGTTTCATAAACATCCATGTTTTGCATTACACGCATTTAAATTAGCAAATGACAGCGCAGCCTCCGTATTTCTGTTCATTCTTTGACATTTCCATCGCCCACTGACTTTCCAAAGTCATTAATTCAGTCGGCCACAACTGAAACAGGCCACGATGATAATTATAACGTGAGCAAATATCTGATATTGAGCAAGACGTAGGATATGAGGTCTGTATCCTCTCAGGGACAAACAAACTTAATGTCAGGACTAAACAGGAAGCCCTTAATCATTAACATTAATTGGACTGTGGAATCGGAATCCTGTGTGAAACATTAAACAAAAATTATCCACTGTTTATACTCTTTCTGCTTTCTTAATAATTAATGAAATGTAAATATTCCAGGGAGTCCAGAAGTGATCTGTGGTGGGAGAGGAAGAGTGATGTTTACACAATGGCACAGCGAGTCTGCGTGGAGAGACGAGGGTTGCGATCCGCCCCGTCCTCCTCCTCCTCCTTCTGCACTTTTAGATACTGTTTATGCAGAACGAATCATCCTCTGTGACTCCCAGATCCTGATCAATTCCATTTGAACGCAGTTTACTGTGAAAACACAACAATTGACGCCACAAAAATGCTTTCTGCTTACAGAATCCCTCGATTTGTCCCTGCTAAAAATAATCAAGGCCCGGCTGCTAAACGCATGTCAGTGTCTCTTTGATCCTTCAGGACGAATCACTGACTGCGTGCGGAGAGCAAACAACCAGAACCTTTTAAGACAGTTGGAGGGAAAAGCGCCCCACCCAGTCAGGAGACAAATCGAATGTGGCACGTACAAGTTTACTTTCATCCTCGCTGTCTGATTGCCATCAACTGCCAAATGTGGCATAATGGCAGTGAGACAAGGCCCGTGTCGTTAAACCCACAGAATGACAATTACTTCAGACAAGCTTTATCAGGGCCCGTGACCCAGCCTCCACAACGCTAACTAAATCACTCGCTTTATTCCTGGAAGCTTGCGATTCCATTAAAAAGCTTCATGAGGAGGTAAGATAAGTCCATTTAGGCTCAGCGTGAGAGCAAATAGTCCGACTCAGCACATCGTGCAAAGTCTTCACACCACTTGATGATGTAATTCTTAATGCATGGCCCTGGTACACATAAATCTTAAGCGAGACATCACCTGAGATTTTTTCTGTCCCTTTCTGCTATCTCTCTCTCTCGGTTTTATGATGAATTGTTTGCAACATCTCTGCGACTAAAGCCTTCAACCTCTTCAAACCTCTGCCTCTAATAACTCGTCGCTACAGGAGGGGGGGGCGGCATGACAGAATGATGAATATCACAACAGACAGCTCCAATATGGTACAATTTTAGCAGATCAATATCGCACTGCAATATAAGAAAAAGCAGCAGATATTAGTCTACACGGTGTATTACTGATGAGGAACATCTATGCTCTCTACTCTCGTGCCAGGCCCTCGCAGATATTTCACGCACGTCTCGTACGCCGCGCCTCACATATTCATGGACGTCCGTGGAAACTAATCACTCCGTGGGTCGAATGGGCATCTGCTTAGAATTAGCATTATGCGCTAACGTTTTAAGTGACTTCCGTGGACAAGGTTACTTAAAGAGAAATAAACTATTGCGAGGTGCTAGGGTCCAATTATTCACGAGAGCAGAAGTCTCTCTCACAGGCTGATAATGGCTTTAAAAAATAATGTTGTCGAGATACTGTTGCATTATTAGCTACTACAGAGAAGACTATGAAGGTCGATGTGGTTTTTGAGGATGAGGCCCATGTTAGCACTTGGCTAATTCAGCTCTATTCAGTAACAGTTTTGAATGGAAGAACAGCCTTTGACAATAATAAGCCTATTTATTTTGCTATTGCTATCAAAGTCTGTGCACCATTGCTTATTTGAATTGAGTAAACAGCATACATAATCACAATTCAAATTTGAACATAAGGAAGTAGTATTAAAATGAACTGAAATTCAAAGTTTATTTTGAAGTTTTTTGTTTATGTTTTTTTACTAAAATGAGAGAGATTGTGGATAAAGGTTTTAGACAGACAGACAGACAGACAGACAGACAGACAGATAGATAGATAGATAGATAGATAGATAGATGATAGAACGATAGACAGAAAAATAGATAGAACGATGGAACAATAGATAGACAGAACGACAGACAGACAGACAGATGATAGATAGATAGATAGATAGATAGATAGATAGATAGATAGACAGATAGATAGATAGATAGATAGATAGATAGATAGATAGATAGATAGATAGATAGATGATAGAACGATAGACAGAAAAATAGATAGAACGATGGAACAATAGATAGACAGAACGACAGACAGACAGACAGATGATAGATAGATAGATAGATAGATGGATAGATAGATAGATAGATAGTGAACTACATTTCCCAGAATGCATTACCTGTGATTAATTTCTCTTCCTATCATTCCAATTCAAATTCCTGTGGGGTTTGGCCAATTTAAGTCAAATACCAAGTCATCAAATGAAGGAGAGACAATTCTTCATTTTTACATTTTGCCTAATTCTGAGTCATGGATCATATACTTGCATTTTATTGTTAACATTAAGCATTTTTACCCTGCTGTCAGAAATGACCCACCAGTTTTTCAGAGGTGATCTACAATCAATAATTAGGTACTAATCTATAATTAGTGTTTAAACGTCAATCACTTTTACTCTGGGGGACACTTGTCCAGTTAAAACTCTCTCTTGTTCAGCTTACAAAAAAAACAAACCAGAGAGAAAAGGGAGCAAACTGAAGATACCATACAAATTCAAATAATAATAAAAAAAGAAATATGACAAATGATTTCCTCCCTCATTATTCATCTCAGCACCACATACGAGGATTCGTAAAATTCACAACAGCATGGGTTCCATTCTAACTAGACACCACTGACCATATTGCAATGGACTGTCTCGCTCTCACTCCCATCAGCAAGACAAGTAAGATGGTCTGGGGGGCAAAAGAGGGGGATTGCAAATGTTCATAATGCATAATATCTTCTCTCACCGGGGAGCAGCCGAGGGGCCCCTTAGCTGTCACCGCCAATAGGGCCCAGCCATTGTGAGAGCTCAAGGTTCGTTAAATACTATTAATGGAACACAGTATCCGTTGTGCACCGAAACTTGTCAGCATTTCATTAGAGACTGATAAACATATAATAGAGAAGTGTCAGGCCCAGAGTGGAGCGTGTGACAGGCCGGCGGGGGAAGGATTTGGAGGATTTCGCTGCTGCAATCATTCATTCCCATGATCCACTGCTGACTGACAGAATGATCTCGGCCAGCCCGGGATATTTCTGGGAGGAACGAGACCTAGACTGTCTGAAGTTGGGCTCAGACCACAAATACGAAGTTGTGCATCAGACAATTTGTCATTTTCCCTTTGTTTTAGCATCAGGGTTTAATCAGAGGGAATACTGAACTTCATTTGTGGTCCAGCTGGATTTGAGAAAAACGTACAGCAGCTTTGGGATTGTGAGGTCAAATAAAGTGAATATGCCTAATCATTTGATTGTAATGTGCAATTTTATTTACTTTTTCATTTTAATTCATTTAGTTAATATTTAGTATTACTATAAAATATTCTATACAGAATTTTTTAATATTGACAAAAATATACCCCACTTAGACCACAATTTGCAAGCTCATCTAATAGCTCCAAGATCACTGTTTTACCACAAACGGAGTTGTAAAACGTGGGACTTTTGTACCTTGTGCTGATGTTTAACGCAGAACAAGACACTTGAGCCTTTTACACCATCAGCAATCAGTCACCAACACTGTTAATCAGTTAATCTATTATTTTTCCCCGTCTTGCGAGAAATATGTAAAGAAAGATAATTAAAAACGTGTTAGGTGAAAGTCCAGCAGCCTTGCTCCGAGTGTATGTTCTCACAATGCACGCTTTGTTCGTCTTATTAACCTTCTCGCTACTCGGCGTGCCTATAAATGAAATCTTTAGCCCTTTACATGTGAAATTAAAACTGCAGTCCCCTGAGCACTTTTAATTATTCCTCTCCTGAAAAACTTCCACTTTTGTCAGCCCGCTTTATTAGCAAAGCAGCCGACTCCCACTCTCTCTCTCCCTTTCTCTCTCTCTCTCTCTCCCCAAGTCTGTCATGGTTCACTCCTTTGAATCTCTCTCCTTTTTTCCCTCTTTTCTTCCAGCAGGCCTGTTAAATTCTCACCTTGCGCTGCCCTTGTCATCAACCCGATGAAGCACAAAGCTAGGCAGCGAGGGAGTGTTTACTCATTTCCCCAGCACATTATCTATCACATTAATCACAGGCCCGGACCTTCTGGACACAGCGGTCTCCTGCTCTGCTCTGGACACTCATCAAACCTGACCATCCCTCTCAGTGCACTACACACACTAGACAACAGCGCTGCACGCCAGTAAGAGCGGCTGTCTCTTTATACAGCAGATAATGTTAAGAAGATAGATAAGAGTCAAATGCCCATGTTTCTCCTTATCGGTTAATAATCAGGGAAAAACACAAGCTGCTTGACATAAATATGCATGATAAATGAAGTCAGTGTATCCAATTAACTAAAATTAATTGCATGTAAATTGCATCTGTAAAGTTTTCCTTTTTTTTTAAACAGCAGTCTTCGCATATGCCTGACGCATATGCCTGTTTTTCTCAGCATTTTTGCATTTGCAGCAATTCCATGATTTACTCACCTTCACAAAAGAATACTTTTAAAAATGTCAATGAAAGTCAATGGGGTCCAATCAAAGTTGTTTTCACTCTCATCATATGTACAAAACAATTCAAAAATATCTTCTTTTGTGAAGAAAGAAAGAAAGTCATACAGGTTTAGAACTACATGAGTGTGAGTAAATGATGACAGAATTTTCATTCCTGTGCAAACTATCCATTTAAAGATTAAAAGTTGTAATCTGCATCTGCATCCAAAAGAACAATATCCTGTTTTTTTGGACGCAGACGCGTCTGGCAGCCGCACTGTCCAAACAGATAAACAAATGTGCCCTCTTATTGAACTGCTCCGATTTGAACGTTTCCTTTGAAACTGATGTGTTCCAGGTTCTTCTAATAACGGCTGCGGACACAGAGTGTGAGGCCCTGAAACAAGAGCTCTTTAAAGAGAGGAAGAGGATGTATTAAGACACAGTTAGCCACAGGCGAGGAGTCGGCCAGGAACTTGTTTGTGAAATGCATGCCGTCGCAGGTTCTAATGAGGTTATGGTCAACAGTAACATTATTATAAATGATCCAGCTCTTTCTCTCAAGTCCTTGTGCAATTAACGTTTTCAACCGGCTGGAAGCCAAATCCCGGCTACATCTGAAATTCAAATAAATGAGCAATGTTAATAGTTTAGAGAGCGAGTTTACCCACTGAACAATGGCCTGTTATGAGACACAAACGACCAGAGAAAAAAGGGCCACACTGGTGTGGGGATGGAAACAGTAGGGGGTGAGATGAGCCAACACAATGTGGCCCTTCTCCTAAAGCAACTTGTTATCAGGCAGAACGCAGAGGCTCTTTCAATCTGCATTTAAATACATTTCATTCCAGCCGCACATTTGCATTAATTTCTCCCATTATATTTGGAAATGGCCAAATGTCTAGCTGACACAATGTGGGAGCCCATCACCACAGAGAGAAGCCCCACACCTGATGCCAATTTAGGACTCCTGGATCTTTTCAGTGCTCTGGTCCGATCTGACAACTCCAGTTCTTTGCAGTCCAGGGGACTTTTCAATTGGATTTGCTTGCGGTGACAAAACTGTTTCGCACTCATCTGAGAGGTTTTTTCTCCCCCTTTCACTCCCCCTCTCGCGCTCCTTCTCTCTGTGAGACCAGGCGTCTATTTGGGTGCCATGGGAAAACCGGTGCCGAATGATTCTCAGTGGCTTCTGATTTCCCCTATTTATTTGGGTGCCATGGGAAAACTGGTGCCGAATGATTCTCAGTGGCTTCTGATTTCCACTATTTGTTCAGCATTAGGGCCACTTATCTCTCAAAGAAAAAGCAACATGTGGAGAGAGAGAGTGACAGAGCGAAATACAGCCTCGCTAACAGGACCATTGTGCGCTAAGGATCGGCATTCAGACACGAGGGGCCCTCGTTCTCGCTCGCGCTCTCTCGGTTGCTTTCACACAGACTCGGTTTTTGCTGCAGTCAATTACCACTGCTAATCCTACCCGCAATAGGGAGTAAATATTTCATTACTTTTTCAAATAAACACTCGGTGTGCACCGCTGAAGTGTCATCCATGAAGTGGAGAGAGACGACTGACGGCCACTTCTATTCAGTGGAAATTTTTTTTTTTTTAAACTTAGTGTCTGAGTGGGCTTTTTGTTTCTAGAGCAAACAAAACAGAAGAGAAACGAGCGACACTCAACCCTAAAAACATTTTAGCTGATAAAAAAGAGAATTTTTCAAGCAGGTTTTTCATGGGGACTGAGTGCCTTCGGACTGTTTTCTTTTCCTCGCTAAACTAAACAGTAAGAGCGGCTCAGTCAAAAAACCTCCATAGACACCGTATCATTCCCATCGGCCAATAAAGCCTGAGCTGTCTTGGAGGAATTAGCGGCCTGACTAAAAACACAAGGGGGGGAAATGACAGAGGGATCCTGGCGCTTGGTGCTCATTAATCACTGCAGCGTCTTTGACCTTTCATTTGCCAAGGGCGCTGAGGGAGGAGGAGGCGGGTGGCCGGGGCACAGGAGGGAGAGAGACTGAAAGAAAGAGACAGAAAAATAAAAAAAGAGAGAATGACAATAGTCTAGAAGATGCCACAACACATTTTTAACGAAGAGTGAAATTAATCAGCATCACGGGTTGCTAAAAGAATCAGACGGCCTCTAGGTAGCGACATATAGGAGAGACAGAAATATCATAGCTGCAGGAACGATCATGGGCATTCTATGGACATTTCTAAAAGAATCACAGAAATGTATGAAAATTGAAGAGAAAAGTGGCACGGGGATGGCAACGGGAATATTTTTAACTTTTAAAAGTGATGAGATGAACACAACGACAGTCTGAGAATGCAACAGAGGTACAGGGCCGGGGACTGCTGTGCCGTCGGGCCGGGGGTGGGAGGTACATGTTGATTTAAAGTGCAAGATAATGAGACACACGGGCAGACACAAGCTGCAGCTGGAATGACAGCGAGAGCATTGCTCCAGAAATAAATGTTTTCACTTAAGCTAACATGTGTTAGGATCCACTACCAAAAGCCTTTTTACCTAAGCGTGTAAAAGCCTGTGAGCACAAGCATTCCATTAGTGTCACAGTCAAAGGCCGAGCCATCCCGCGAAAGCTCATTTATATCAAGGCTGAGGTCATTCTCTCCATATAAGAGGGAGTCGGACGGGCCATATGGCCGACACTCAATCAAAGAAGCTACTTAGTGCGGGTACATGTTAGTGTTCATTAACACCAGAGTATTGAAACAAAGTACTAAGTAATGAAATTAACCAAAGTTATCACTTTAAAACCCAAGCAACTGCTGTAATTAAAACTTTCAGAGTATTAGACTAGCAAACACTGGATTAATATTGTTGCTCGTGACAAATACATATATAGCTTTATTTTTAACCCTAATTGCAGTTCAAGGTTAATTTAATCAGCCCATTTCTACCTCTGAAGTGCATGCTCCAATTTAATTGCCTATTTTTATTGCTTCAGTGAGGTTTTAATTGAAACCAATAGGGATCTAACAACAACTGTGACATGTTGGTGTCTGGGGGAAAGCTATAAATATGTGAGAAAAATATGTGCATTATTAATGTGATTTCTTAATGCATTTTTGCAAAGAGCTGGGCAGGATTTCTTTATTTTTATAGTCAGGCAAACAAATTATAATTAGTCGCCACAATGCCACACCTGATCAGCTGAACGGCAAACCTCAAGCGTTATTGGCAAGGGTGATTTATTGGGTTATTCTTGCATGCACCGAAGCAATCAATTGTAATGGCACTGTGTCAGTCTTAACAATGAAAGGCATTATGTATTCTAAAATGAAAAAAGGATCGCATGGCTATTGACCCAGCAGTGAACATCATCACAAGTCCTTGGTATCAAATTCTGCATAGCAGCTTTGGCAATTGACACTATTGATTTGCCGCATGGTAAGCATTATTGTTGTATCTCGAGCTGTAGTGTTGTGTGGAGAGCTTTGTATTCCTGCAAACCCAAAAGGGATTTCCATAAATCAGTTGTTCTATAGTTAAGTCTAAAACTAACCTTGAGCTAAAATCGGCATAAAAATAAGCTATGTCATTTTTCAACAGCAAACAAGGAACCTTGCTTGAGGGCAGCATACTGTATTTGAGGAAGATTTACACATTTAAAGGGATAGTTCACCAAAAAATGCTAATTCTGTCATAATTTTTTCACCAAACCTGTTTTAAACACTGAAACATTCTTCAAAATATCTTCTTTTGTGTTCCACAGAAGAAAGACAGTCAGACAGGTTTGGACATGAGGGTAAGTAAATGACGACCGAATTGGGTGAACTATACCATGAAATATCAGCTCCTTTTTTCGTTTTTCCAGAGAAAAGAATAATCGTTTGCTCCCATTACAGTGCAAAGGATCCTGGGCCCTGTAGCTAGAGTGGAAAACACCAGCAACTCAAGCCTGACATCTGTATAAAAACAAAAATAATCTGCTGTCAGCAGAATGTTCAATGACTTCTATCACGCCGGTGCCGAGAAAGTCTAGCGGCTGCAAGGATCGGGCTGTTATGCCGGGTTCAGTGGATCGGAATGCATGCTAATTAGCATCAAAAATGTGTGTCACCACCTCCTATCTTCACCAGGAACATGCCAAAAGGTTCGCTCAAAACCACAGATTAATAAAGTCTGTCGGAACGCGTAATGCCGTGTCAACAAAAACACACACGTTTCATTACGCAGGTCACGGGAGGTTGTGTTTTAATGTCACGGTTAAATTTTTACAGCGTATGTCTTAGTCAATCGAGAAAGGCTGAAAAAGGCAGATAAATATTTTACTTGCAGTACACCTCTACATTATTGATGTAATTGTAATCACAGGCATGAATACAGTAGGCGAGCACGGGCTTTGACACGCCGTGGAGAATATACCTAAAACGAGGGCTTGTGTTACAGTGGAAATTCACGCAGCGCATTGTCTGCGGTTGTCACTTTAATCTGGCCCGTCTCGAAATCCTCTAGTGCTAAACAGAAGCAAGCCTTCCCCTTTAAATAATTGATATTTTCTGATTAAATGTGGCAGTTCATAGATAATGAATTCTTTATGGCGGTGCCTTGAGCTACTCCACTGCCCCTGCTCCTGCAGACAGCTTTATGGAACGTGCTGCCCAAATTTTGGAAGTTTAACCTATGTAGATCAATGTGCTTCCTTAAAAGAGTTTAATAAATTAAAGTGCATGGGGCCCTTTTTTTCCTCTGTGAGCAGAAAAAAGCTGATGAGACAGGTTTAGTTTAATCTCAGGCAATAGAAGTCATTAACCATTCTCCTAGGAATTAAAATATAGCTTGCCCTTTTCTTCTCTCACTTATCATTAGCATCACTTTAATCTCCCAGCGTTTCACACTGCTATTTTAATCATTACTTACTGCCTTTTGACAACTGAAGAACATGCCTCACTCTCGCTCAGGCAATATCCCCATTTTAGCTGACAAAATGTAGGACATCATGTAAAAATATCTACATTTTCTCTCCCTTCCCTTCCAATAACATTCATATCAGAGTCCTTGGGAAAAAAGCCAAGTGTGTTTGTATCAAAAACAGCAGGGTGAAAAAGAAAGGAAACAAAAGTGAAATGAGAGATTCGAGCGTAATGGTGCAGGGATTAGAGGCGATGTGACAGTATTTGCATTTATCACGTTGTTTAAGTAGATCATGAATTGCATGTATTCTGTTATGTGGGTCATTTGGTGAGCTGGGGCCATCCATTTCTTTGTCCTTGACTCAATGAAATATAGAGAAGAATTGCGTTTTTTTCCCTGGACGAATATAAATCAAGAGTTATGCACTGTCTTTTAATGTCTTTGACAGATATGGGCCATGTACTCTAACTTTGTTTCTGCTTTTTTTTTTTTTTTTACAAGTCGAGGTTGTAATTTTCAGGGGGGAGAAAAATTCTGACAATTATAAATACACAGACCTTATGTCTTTTCATGAGATGAGCATTTAGACCAGAGAACTACTAAAATAAATGGAATGAAATACTAATTAAAACTTGGGTATACACCTTATAATGTAAAATGTTTTTTTGTTGTTGTTGTTGCGCATTGGCATAGGTCTTCACATAGCATTTAATCTACTGTATCTGGACTGGTGCTGGAATAATGCCAGTTGTTTTCCCACATTCACACATAAAAGTAAAGAAAAACTCTCTCCCAGGATAGAGTTTATCACCTCCATCTGACCTATTCTGTGTCATTAAGGTAGAAATAACAGCAACACCACATGAACTAAAGCCTTTTGCCATAAAAAACAATTTATTACATTAATGTAATCTGACATCATTAACACAATAACCATGTTAGGATAGCCACATGAAAATCTGACTTTCTGTGGAACATAAAAGAAGATATTTTGAGAAATGTCTCTGTGTAATCCATACAACGCGGTTTCTAATATTCTTTAATATATCTTCTTTTGTAGTCCCAAGAAGAGACAAAGTCACAAAGGTTTTCATTTTGGTGTGGACTATCCCTTTATTAATACACTATCCAACTCCTAAAACAACAGGAAACTTATTTGAGATTCAGCCTTTCCACACATATAACTGCCTTTTAAATTAGAGATCGACCGATATATCGATTTACCGATATTTTTCCCGATATTTAAAGGGGTCATATGATGCGATTTCAAGTGCTCTCAGATTTTTGACAAGAAACCCCCAAATAACTTAGATTAATGCAAAATGACTTAATCCTATAATAGCTTTTAAATATAATCCAAAACATGACATAGGATCATTTATTGCATTATTTTTTAATGTGACTGTCAATTAACCACTCTTGAACATCGGCAAAAAAAAGAAAAGAAAAAAACTCTTTGAAGAGAGATGTAAAATATAACACAACAGGGTTTTTGACACCTTTGTAAATCAACACCAAACTGCAAACGGTTGGAAACAGTTTATGAACATTTCAACAATCAAATCCCTCCTTTTACATCAAAAAGAAGCCCAATTCATTTCTGATCTCTATCCAAGTTCAAAGGCAAACTTAAAGTGATACTTCAAAGAAGCGTGTAATCAAAGACGCACAGCTGTTAAAACAATCTTTTGTTAGTTCATTGTCTTCAAACCAGACTCTTCGTGAATCCATAAACGAAGGGAAACAGAATCAAATAAGTAACGCTCGATCTCTGTTAAGTGGGAAGCTTTGGTGTCTGGCTGAACAATATTTCTTACCAGAGATTTATGTCTATTTACAGCACCGTGAAATAATACAATAAACAAAGTGCAGGCTTGCAGTTCGGTGCAAATTAAGAGGTTCAAGCTGAGCCTTTTTGACAGATAAAGCTCTCTGAGAGGGGGGCTGCGCTTTCATACGTGTACCAGCCTGCAATATGAACCCATCTGAGATATGATCAGATTCATTTTGACAGGTAAAGCCCAGTGTTCTGCAGATAATTCCCCTGCACACAAGTCATATAATATTTGTATGCTTTATTCAATGAAGGATGACGTTTTCTTCTCATCTTTTAACAATACCCCTGTATATTTAGTCATTCGGTTTTCTTCAAAAGAGCACTGTGAGACCTGGTGCTATCGTCTTATAAAAATGGACTGTAGGGGAATTTTAATGCTGTCTGAGGGCGAAAATGAGCGAACAGAAAGGAAATCGACTTAATTTTTTAATACACTTTAACACCTTGCTTTAATCCGACGCTAATGCCCATTGTCAAGGGTTACCAGCGAGATATTGTGAGCGGCTGTCAATCAAGAGCTTGGTCAAATTAAAGCACAGTTCCATTAAGTTACGAATGGAACCTGGAGGTCCACTGTGAATCAGTCATATCCCAGCTACTCTTATGCTTATTACAGCCAAACATTAGACTGACCTTATTAGAGCTTCTGTATTTAGATAATACAGGGTGGCCTATAGTCATAGATGTGTTATGGCCAATGTGTGTTTTATCTTTGTAATTTTTTAAACGTCCTACTTTGTGTTTCTACTTTGAAATTTTGTTTAGTTTGTCTCTGTGGACGGAAAGGATTTATTCATAATAGATACGAAATTACTGAACATCACTAACCTGAGTCGGGAGTGTCGTCACACAGGGATGCCCAAGATACCATGCAAGGAAGAAAGAGAAAAAAGGGAGAGTTAGTGGAAACATAATAAAGCAGTGTCCTGTTGAAACGCAAAATAACATCTAATCATGTCAGAGTCTCTTTGTTTTTCCATGCATGTTGCTGCAAGAATCCCACCGCAAAGGTACATGTAAAACATCTCCCACGTGGGCAGCCAGAAAATGAGGTGGCAGCATCTCTTTTTGAATGCTGATTTTGGCACCTTTCTAGGGAGTCATGTGAAAGAATAATTCACAGGTAACACTTTAAAATAAGCTTCAATTTGTTAAATATTTAATGCATTAACTAACATTAACTAACAATGAGCAGTATTGTTCTGCAACAAGTCTTTGTTAATGTTAGTGAATAAAAATACAGCTTTTCTTTGTTAGTCCATGTTAGCTCAGGTCCATTAAATATCCTTAACACATACAACTTGTGATAGTAATAATGTGTTATTAAATGTTGGAATCAAGGATAACCACAATTAATAAATGCTTTAGATCTATTTTCCATTGTTAGTTTATGGTAAAACTAATGTAGTCAACTAATGTTGAATCTAAAGTGGAATCTAATTGCAATGTGTTACCAATTCACGCTAGCAAAGTGGAGCTCAGTTAGGAGAGCGCTTGGAAAGAATAATAATAATGAGAAAGATAATAATGAGAAATGTTACTTGAGCACCAAATCAGCAAATCAGAAAGATCTGAAGGATCATGTGACACTTAAGACTGGAGTAATGGATGCAAACAATTCAGCTTTGCCATTACAGTAATAAGTTACATTTTTAAATATATTAAAATAATAATTTCACAATATTACTGTTTTACTGTATTTTTAATTAAATAAATGCAGCTTCATTGAGCCTAAGATACATCTTTCAAAAACTTTTTTTTTAATCTTACTGACCCCAACAAGATTCAGAAATATTTTCAGAGCACATACATATTGTGTCATGTTCTGAACTTCCCAGCACAAAATACTAGATCAATGTCAATGTAAATTACTGATGTTGAAGCTTAAAGTCAACATGAAATCCATATTTACTTTCTAAATGCACTGTCATCACTTACACGGGTTTGAATAATGCTGGATACTCAAGCACTGCTGTACCAGTACTTGCTAAACTGTTGTAGCAAAATGACTTGGCAATTCGAATTGACTTTAACCAATGCAAAGTATTTCCAAATGTCTTTTAATAACTGTCTCTCACCTCCCCTTGATATTATTTCCCTTATCGTTTGGGTACCATAAATTAAGTCCTGGTTAAGCGCATGCCATTAGGCTTTTAAATTATTTCACAGCAGTGCACCTTGACTGGGAATTTCACGTCAAAGCCTGTCATCAGCACACAACACTGCAAACAAATGAAGCTACTTCATACAGAATCCAGCATGACACTGGCCTAAGGATAAAGCTCTCCTCGTCGTGTTAGGATGTGACCACCACATAACAACAGAGAGACGGGAGCTTTCAGGGACAAGCTGTCCCACCTGTTAAAACAAAGTGCCTGGCACATTCTCACTGATATAGTGTATGTATTTTAGGAAGTAAGATATTGAAAAACATGACACAATCATTTCACTCTTTACCGGACGCTAAAGGTATTCCTCTGTGTGTGTGCATGTGTGTGTGTGTGGAGGGGGGGGGGGGGGGGGGAGCCATATGCAAATGTAGTCGGAAAACACAACCCATTATTCCGGATGTGGGGCAGACGCATTAAAAAATGATAAGAAAACACCAAAGCTCAGCGCGAGATGTGAGCACTAACTTTCATAGTCAAAACCGGCTC
>NW_015554074.1:234234-252725 GCF_001515605.1 Sinocyclocheilus anshuiensis
TGTACGTGAGCGTGCGCTTGTTTGCTAGCGTCTCTTTCTGGCTAGCTCCATCTGGAAGATTCAAGCACTCGGCGGCTGTCACACAATAGGGAGACCAAAGCCTGCTGAAGGATAACAAATGACTTCATGGCAAAACAGCTATTGAAATTCTTTCAGTATGTGGCATTAAAAACAACTGAACAAATAGAGATAAGGAGGTTAGTAGGATTTGAAATGAGATTTCTCTCTCTCTCTCCTTCACACTTTTCCCCAGCCCTCTGTTAAAGAGCTAAACAAAACAAATGGAGCTTATTACTGCAGATTACCTTACACTGGACAGATTCACGGTGTGGGGCCAACTGTAAACAATGTCTTTCTCTCTGCTTACAAAGTATGTGCCATTTATAACACTGAGCAATGCGTGGCTAGATAAAAGAAAATGTATGCTGGGCCTGCCATTGGAAAACACAATCACTTAAGACTGTTACCACATGTGTTACCATAGCAAACACTGATAAACTAATTATTCCCTGCTATACGGCTTATATATTGCTGTTTAAATAGTGCCCGGGGGATTGGGAGGGATTTCAGCATGTAGGCATGTGGCGGAAGGGATTGCAAATCAACAGAAGGTCACAAATTAAAGCGATAGTTCACTCAAAAATGAAAACTGACATCATTTGCTCACTCTCAAGTCTTCGCAAAGTTGTATGACTGACTTTTTTTGTGGAACACAAAATGTATGAGTTTTTGTCCGTACAATGAATGTCAACAGGGTTCAGTTCCAGTTCAAGTTCAAAAACAGTTCCTCAACATTCTTCAGAATATCTTTTCTACAGTTAGGAATGACCCGAGAACAAGTGATTTTGGGGAGAACTATCCCTTTAACAAAACATAAAAGTCCATATGGAAAACTAACGAATGGTGTGTTAATGGCTACATGTACATCAATGTTTCAGATACATTCTGTGGCAAATGCGAACGACTCTGCAGTCGTTAATCACACCGCAGGATGTTTCTGTGTCCCACACCTCTCCCGATTCAATACGAAACTTTCTGGCAACTTCCAGCGGTCTGCAGCAGTAGCAGCCGGGGGAAGATAAATAGTGTCAGACATATATTCTGTTCATTTGCCACTCTCTTTCCTGTCAACAGCCCGCAAAAGCTCTCTCATGCAATCGGATTTATGATTTATACACAGCGGCGAGGTGTAACAGGCTCAGAGCACGGGTAAATCGACGGTCTCACGATTTATCATCGGCCCAGTCCATCTAACAATCGGGCGTTAAACAGAACAAAAACCCATTCCAAATAAATTCCCACTGTATTTGTGTGCCGACTTGATTTACCTGCCTTTGGGGAGGTACCATTTTGTAGAGGCAAGAACGGCGAAAGGTAGGTGGTGCCGGAGAGAGAGAAGGGGGAAGGATGGGGGGGCTGCATGTGCCAGAAGTGTTTATTGTGTCAGGTTGATTTATTGAGTGAGCTTCATTTCACTGAATGTTCTCAGAGGTAGCTTTGCAGTTAGGTTTCTTGACGCATCTTAGAGGTGTTGCTTACAGTTACAGTTCTTCTGGATTTAGTCTGTCTTAATTTGCTCTGCTTCTTCATGTCATTCCAGATTACATGATTACATACATTTTTAATTTATGAATATATTCTGAAGATTGTGTATTGCTCTGTGGACATTTTGCATGAACCTGTTCTGAGAACACAAGTACACAAGTCAGCAATAATTAGTGAATGAGACCCATTGACATTTTGTTGCATTGTAACTTAAAGGCATGTATTACAAGAACTAAAGTGAATATCACTCACAAAATCACTACCATGCTGTGTTTACACATTGACTAGCCCATGAGCCGACTGCTGTACCGCATCCGTCTCTGGCCTGGCAGTTACCCTCACAGTGCAGGCCGCTGAAAGTGATTCCCAATTGTTGTGATGTCATGTCTGAGAGCAGGGCAGACTATTGATACTATAAAAAAACATGTTGCAAGGGTTAGCATGTGGCAGATTGCTTTCTCCAAGCCAGGTTTAGATCAGTATAATTACAGACAGGGGCCACGGACTTTGCACTGGGGACTGTATATAGAAATAAGCATTTCCGGCTGTATTCAGCTGGCCACAGAAACAATTTGCTGTGGGGAAAATGGGATAAATGGACTTCGCTAGCAGATAGCACGCTAAAAAAGGACTAATGTTGGAATCTGAAATCTTTTACGGAATTAGGCGAGTTGAACAGCCAAATTATCCCAAAATGGAAAGCTGATTGTGACTCAGGTTTAAAGCCACGAGACAATAACAACAGATAAAGACATCTAGTCAGGACATATCGCTGAAATGTAATATTGGCTGCCAGTTAAAAGCATCAAATTGCTCGTCACTATTTTAGACATCTTAACTGCAATGCCTAACTAAGCTACCTGGACAGCAGGATTGTTATCTCAAAATGTCAGGCTTCCAGTAAACTGCGTGGAATGTGTGTTGACATCACATCTAGTGAAGAGGAACTCGACATGGGAGTGCCCCTGTGTTTCAGCCATAAATAACTAGAGGTTGAGATACAGCATCTATATTAGAGCAGTTAAGCTAGGGAGGCGTCACGTGGACATGCTTTGGTGTGCACAGCATGAAGATATTAGAACAGGTGCAATACACCAGCATGTATAAATCTGATGACAACGATCATTGCTAACAGGTCAGCTGATATAAAATCTCCTTCATCTTCTCATGCAGGTAAGATGCGCTTTAAAGGTGTACTTCGTAATTTATTTAAAAAAAAATTAGACAAAGAAAATCATTTTGAAAATGTTTAAAATCATGGACACACATTATATATATATATATATGTTTATAAACATATAATTAAAACAAACTTTTACACTTTTATTACATTTATATAAAAACATAAAAAATGAGGATTATAAAAAATTAGAACATTATATACAACATATATTCACACACACATATACACATACAGTATGTATGCAGAACAGGTTCATGGTACAATTCACAATCTCCAGAATATATTCACAAAATAAATAAAAAATAATTAAATATACAACAATTTTGCAAATGTTTAAAATCATGGACACTCACATGAGATGAAGACTCTAATTATATCTGTGGCTTACTAAAAGCTGTATTATTTAATTTAATTATTATTGAGTAGATAAGATCACATGACTGACCAATATTAAGTATTTGGATTACATGACTAACAAAATACTAGTCTTTTCACGTTGTTTTCATTAATTAACATCAAGTCAATGCAAATACGCTAAATTTAGCCAAGATGGCTAGTTTTTATTATTTAGTTTTATTTTTGTTATAACTTAAGAGAGAAAAAAACAACACAAATCAAAACAATCTATAAAACTTCTAAATAATCTTTAAAAAAAAGTTACTCATGGTTGACAGCAAATAAAGAATTTCTAAAAAGGCATCGATAACGGAAAAACTACTGCTGTTGCATTATGCTGCCACTAGGTGTCAGTCAGTATAAAACGAAGACAACCAGCGCAACATGAAAAAAAATTGAGAAAGTCAAGTTACCATCGCAAGCACCTCTTAATAATCGTAATTATCGAGCACTCTCTGTTGTAAAAGTTTTCGCATCGATGTGTGTAAAGGAATGTGGTCTCTTTGAGAAAACGTCGCCACTGTAGCCAGCGAACACAAAGCAATAAGAGTCGGGCTTGATCTAGGTATGAGCTACGAGAGGCTGTTTTCTCCACTTGAGCGGAGCTGATTGGAGGTGGAGGATTCACAACGCTGGGGCTGATTTCCATAAGAAGGGGAGGACAGGATCTTAATGGGGGTCAGTGACAGGGCCGGAGTCTGAATTGGCAGGGGTGCATCAATTAGTGCGCGGGCAAAGCTCAGGCTAACGATAAGGTGAGTGGATGGTAGAGAGGGGTAATCTTCATTAGAAGCACATGAAAAATATTACAGGCTCACAAAGAGGAGGCAAATGAGAGTGTGGCAAAGGGCATGATAGAATCATCCTCTCTCCTCACAAGCTCATTCCAGTGCGTTACTAGCGTTGTGGTTAAGGGTTTAGAGTCCAAGACTTCGAAGGGACTTTTAATTAGGTAATACTTTTGCTTTACACAGCCAGGCATGATTTTTACAAAGAAATTTTGAATCTCTCAAAATGGAAATATGATTCTGTGGAGGCTTCGGTTCAAAATAGTTAAACATTAGCATGACTCACTCAGTGGAAAATCTCAAGCTCGCTATGAGCTATTAATGAACATCCAGAAGAATATTAACACAAGCTTTTACAGAGAAAAACGTGTAACCGATTGTTGTATTTTTGTCTATGAGGCATTCTGGATGGTTTCTCTCCAGAATTCGACACGATTAAGCAATTTCCACTAAACAAGCTGCGTTTTTTTTCTTGTCGAAGAAACATAATCAAACGAAACCGTCATCAGCTTGTTTTGATAATGCTGATAAAAGAAAAGCACACTGTTCACCGTGCACCAAGGCCTTTGATATTCAATGGCTTCGACTTAATAAGGCAAGACATTAGTGTACACGTGTAAAGTGCGTTCATAAATGTGCGAGAGGAGAGGCGAGCTCAGAAGCAGAAAGAATTTGATTACACTGTGTCCACCTATCCAAATGAACCCCATCATGTGAACATTGTGCAACCAAGCAGACATGCAGCTCCAAAGACCATCCAGGCAGCTGTATAGCTTTTAAGTGCATATTGAGAAAAAAACAATCTGCCCTATTGAACAGTTTCGTCCCCAAAGGGCAAACAAGCATGGCACATTCTCCAGGAATTACAGTTGTCTCCTGTTTAGAGGAATAGGGGAAAAAACATCACATTTCATGAGCCCTTAAACCTGTAAACAAAATCTTTGGAGCAGATAAATTTGAAACGCCACAATGCAATTAAAGCCCAATTCGATTTGAGCATGCACAGTCCATCTGTCAAAGGGAAACTGAAGCGGAGGAGATCCGTTATTAGTAAATTCCTGCTTGCATTTTCTGAAGCCTGTTCTCACAGATGCAAACTAGCAATCGAATTATCCGCCAAGCTAAGGTGCTGTATACTGTGCGAAACGCTAGCTTCACCAAGTATGTCATCATCCCAAAAAAGTTCTTTCTACAAACTTTTCCCATTAATTATTACATCTTTGGAGATTTGATTCTTCATGCTCTGGGGAATCATTGTGATGTTCTTGGTTTAGCTGAAATATAAATGTCTCCTATAATCCTATTTGTCCACTTTAGAATCGGGAAGATAAAAATCTTTATTATCTAGGGGGAGGGTTCAAGGGACCCTGGCTCAGTGCTTTCAGCTTGAAGTGCTATCATCTTCAAAGGTAGAAGAGGATGTCGATTTAAATCAGAAATGTATCAGGCATCTCTACGCTCCTTAAAGTACAATACATCTCCGCTGATTAAAATACATCAAAGCCTCGTCATTCGTTCCTCTGAGCAATAAGGGTGGATTTTAATTGCAAAATGTTAAACCTCACAATTAAAGGCTTTGTGCTTCTTAAAGCTAGCCCAAACAGACACTGAGAGAGCAGCATACAAATGAGCCGGTCAGAGGGAGAGAGGAGAATTAAATGATAGCATTAAAAGCGCCCTGTTAAATGATAACGCCGTAGAAGACCAATCACGACACACACCGATAATGCTACAGTGAAATATGTCAACAGATTGCACTTTCACGAGCTATCATTTTTAAATCATTAAAGCCGTCCCTTTAAAGGAAAATACATGCTCAAGTGGCTAAAACAGGTGCCTGTTTGCGAGAACACTAGCGTGCCTGCCAACGATAAGGAGCTCGACATGACGCGATCCTGCTATAAAACAGGTAACACTCTGCCAATGCAAACAGTTACTCAATTTAGAGCCTACAGCCATGCAAAAGTGCTATAAAGTTGTTAGCGGATTGCTGCCATCAAATTATAGGCCCACAATGCAAAACCTACCAGCCAAAAATCTTATTTAGGATTTATGACAAAGTAAAACTCTGAACCACAAATTTATACACCTGCTAAATTGATGCAACCCAACCATGTGCACAAAGATAAAAAGTAGCTATTTAAGGGAGCATCATGTAACTATATTTTTACATTAATTTTCAAAAGATACAAATAATTTTTTGAAGTTACATTTAAAATTATTCACTCAAAACGTTGGTTGGTTAGTATTTAATGAGTAGTGAGTAACAAGCAAAAAAAAGAGCAATTTAAAAGTATTTAAAAAAAACTCTAAAATAGATTCAGGGTTGAAACTGTATGTTTGCTGAGTAATATAATTTCCTAAGAAGACTTAAAGCTCATTTAATAAAATATGATTAAGTGATACTGGACTCTGGCATGAAGAACATGCTTGGCTCAAAATATGTAAATGTTTAAATGGCACGATGGGTACTGTTTGCCACTAAAGAGGCAATGCCTATGTGACCAAAACTAATGTAAATGTAAACTTTTTGTACAACACATAATTAAGAAGAGGAACTAGCAGGTCCATTAATAAAATTAAATTAAATCAAATAAATTCAAACAATGACAAATGACTATCTATGAATTCCCTGCAAACACATCATGCAGCATTAATTAAAAGCCTGTGATAGACACGGCATGCTTCTAACAGACCTATCAACAATGAAATTAAGATTTGCTGGCAAAAGAGCATTCCAGGGTCCCTCGGAGGGACTAATGAAAAACACTTTCATGGCTAACCCATCAAAAAAGCCAGGCTGGAGGAGAGCGGAGCAGCATAGAGCTCCAGCAGCAGGATGTCATGCGAGGGGCTGGAACGTGCGACCTCTCATTTCATCCTTTAATAAAGTCGCACCCAGGTGGCCTTGATGCCTTACAGTTGCCTGGGGCTCCCAAGCGCTAAACAGGAGCTCTGCTCAACGTCATTACCCTCCATCGCTCTCTTCTCTGTTTTCCATCATTAAAACCCGCATGCTTTGTTTTCCATTTCATGTCACAATTTGAAAGTCTGTTATCAAGATCAAAATGCTCCTTAATCTCAGTTGGTGAAACTTGTTCCATTGCCTCACTGATTGACTTGCAGAGCACTCTAACGGCAGTTGTGAAATGATGAGGTGAGGAAATAACTCAAGACCAAAACTGTGGGATCGGTTTGAGGTTAAAGCATTGGGGAAGTCTAGGGTAAGAAGACTTGGCTGGAATGTTGCAATCCTTGCCTGTTTAACATGAACACAAATCCTAAATCAACAACAACAACAAAAAATCCCAAAAGGATTTTGAAAAAAGGGCCTTGGTACTTAAATGCTGCATACTTGCAGCTGACAGACTGCAGAGAAACTAGCCTAGAGGTGGTCATTTTTCAACTTGCTACGCTAATTCAAACACAAACACGGAGAGAGGCCTGGGATTTCATTGTGCAAATGATCTGCGTGTAATACTTTCATAACTTCCTGTGTGAAAGGAGCCCGTTGGCCAAGAAGCCAGAAAAACATTCAGGTTATCAGAATTTCTGTAGGCCGTTTCTTTAATTAGCACTCACAATTTGCATTCAGATAATGTCAGGATTGATGAATTTAGTCTTGGAAGGACGACGGAAAGTTAAATAAAGTTCTCCTCGGGCTCTGCGCTGTTCCAGAAGACAGAATAAATGCTTATATTGACAGATGAAAAGATACCTGTCTGGTTTACTGCTCATTCCGACAGTAACTTAACACCGGCGCACACCCACGCATCTGTCAAATCGAGGCTTTATGCTGTAATTGCAGAAGAAGGGGACTACATTTTTCAAACAGTTCTAACAGACGGCAAATTGCATTTATTCCGCAACGTGGATGCAGCTTCAACAGTTTCCTGTCTTTGATTTATGTGTCCAGGTCTTTCATAACTTTCAAATTCATCAAGGCGGCTTTCATTCGGAAACTGAGCAAGAACGCTTTCTCAAACACGGCCCTCCTAATTAGAATTATTGTAACTCTGACAAACCCTGGACAGAGACGCCACTTAACCGCCTTGTCAGACCCTGGACTCCCAGCCTGAATACTGATTCTCCACCTGTCCACCTTTCCGTATTGTTCAAACTTTTCCACCATACACCTATTTCCCCAGTGGGAAGCAGGTGGTGTGTGCAGGTGTTTACGGAGAGAGTCTAACTGACAGCTGGTGGGAGGAGACTCAAAAAGCTGCAGACGAGTGGAAAAAAAAAGCGGGAGAGAGAGAGAGAAGGCAAACAGCTCTAATACCCTCAGGGTTGTCAACTCCAATCCCCCAACCCACAATGCTTTTAACCAAGTAAACAGAGGAAAAACTGTTGCCGTCTCAAGACATCAGAGTCTTCCACTGAACTCCCCAATCTAGGAGCGATTTCGCAGGCTTAAAATGGGCCGATAAGAGGAGCTCAAAAGAGAGAGAGAGAGAGAGAGAGAGAGAGAGAGAGAGAGAGCGAGAGAGAGACGGAAGTTAAAAACATCTGACCAGCTTCATTTAAGTGTTCATGTCAAAAAAACTAAGTGTTGTATTTACATTATGGTGGATGGGAAACGTGTGTTGATTTCTCATTTCAAGGAGGAGGGCAGTATCAAAACACACCAGATCAACTTCTACACTGCTTTGTTTGGTTCTGCCAAGGTTATTGGAGACCCATTCCAAATTTCCTGGGGCTGAACGGAAGGGGGTGGTGGTGGGTGGGTGAGTGTTGCGCGAAAACCGATTCCATGCAGATAAATCACTTGCGCAGATCAAAAGACAAATCGGCAGCAAAAGACAAAAGATGCTGACGAGCGGAGAACAATAGAAAATGTGAGATGTGGGGATCACAGCAGACGGCCGTAGGGATCCAGCTGTAAAGGAGACGTGCTGTTTATTTGAGTGGAGTGTGGCTAGGCAGGTGACTGTGATCTTGACAAGTTAACTGAGCATTTCTGATCAAGCATGCCCGCAACAGCCTTGCGGTTCACACCAGAGTTGGGCAAAATTCAAAACTGAAGAACTGGATCCCTTTCAAATGATGGGTGTGAATTTGAACTGAATTGGCAACAGAGAAATTTGAATTTTGAATTGAAAGAACTGCAATTCAAATAAATTCAGGCAATGCATACTGAGAAATGAAGTTTCTTGCCCACTAAAGCTAATTTATTAAATATGATTAAAAAACTACATACGAAGTTTTATAAGTATATACAAATATTATATATAAACTTAATTACAAATTTCTGTAAGTAGCATTTTAAAACGTGATGTAAAATTTTTTTTAAATACAGTTATATACATTTCTTTAAATTTCAATTAATTTTAATTCAATTTCATTCCTTTCTAATTGAAATTGAAAAAATAAGAAGAATATTGAAACACAAAATTACAGACTACCATACCATATTCATAAATCACTATAAATGATCACAATTTTGATGGGTCAATAACCATATTTTCAGCTTTTTCGAGAAACCACAGTGTCCTGTTAAATGTTTTAATACTTTCAGCTCTACTGAGAGTCTATTCCACTCATGTGTTCCTCTAAAAGCAAAATATAACTGACCAAAGGTAGTTTTTTATCCAAGACCTTAAGAGTTTGTTTGTAAATAATTTCAGCTGGTTTAAGAAAAGACCTACACGTTTGAGTCCAGGTAGTCATATAATATGTGATATGAGGAATAATCATTGAATTCATGAATAGAACTGCTGCTTCTTTGGTCAAACTATCTCTGATAAATCTACAATTCGCTAAATAAAATTGCACTATATTTACCACTTTCTTCACATATTTTTTTAAATAAAGTTGAGAATCTAATAATAATCCTAAATATTTAAATTCATGTACTACCTCAAGTTTTTGTTCCTGGACAAATACATTTGCTTTCACATCATAATCTGGCCTTTTAGTAAAAAACATACAAACAGTTTTTCTGATATTAAGATGTAAACATGAGTTGGTAAGCCATTGTGCAACTTGATTCATAGTGTCAGTCAATTTCTGTGCAGCCTGTTGTTGACATTTTGCATGTACATACAACACAACATCATCCACATACATTTGAGAAATAACATCTGGAGGACATACATTTGGTAAATCATTTACATACATACTAAACAATAATGGGCCTAAAATAGAACCTTGCGGAACTCCAATATTATAATCCAAGTAATCTGATGTCGCATTTATAACCCGTACACATTGTTTTCTATTTTCTAAATAAGATTTAAAACACATAATGGCCTCAGTTGAAAAATTTAAATTTAATAATCAAGAAAGTAAAATCTCATGATTTACAGTTTCAAAAGCCTTCTTAAAATCCAGAAATACAGCACCAACTGCACCTCCTTTATCCAACAAATATTTAATATTTTCCAACATAAAACAATTTGCCATTTCTGTAGAATATTTTTTTCTAAAACCCAATTGCATAGAGTGAAGGGAAAAGGCACTATTATTAAGATATGTGATTATTTGCTCCGCTACCCATTTTTCAGTGACTTTCGACATTACAGGTAGAATACTTATTGGTCTATAATTACTCATTTCTGTAAAACTTCCAGATTTATGAACAGGGGTAATTACTCCAAATTTCCATGCAGAGAGAAAAATTCCTTGTGTTATCGATAAATGAATAATCTTAGTTAGAGGTCCGGTAAATAATTTTTATGAGTTTTTTTTTTTTAAATTTGATCCAATTCAAATTTATCTTTAGCTGTTGAATTTTTAAGTAAACTAATTATTCTATCAACTTCTGTATTTGACACCTATTTAAGAGTAAACTTGGACAAGACACTATCCATCAATGCAATACATGGAATATCCGGACAAATAAGCTTATTAAGAACACTTATTACATCTACAAAATAATTATTAAAAGTATTTGCTATCATATCATGATCGCTAATTCATTTTCCTTCTAACTCTGATTCTATATTTCTCACTGATTTTTTATATTTTCCTGTTAAATTTCTCAGATTTTTCCCATATCAATTTAGAATTTCCTTTTCCCTGCTCTATTATAGAAATATAAAAATTAGCTTTTGCTTTTCTAATCTCGTTTATTACTCTATTTCTTAATTTATTAAAATTTCGCTTCTCACATTCCATTTTAGATTTTAGAAACTGTTTCAATGCATTATCTCTGTTTCATAAGTGACCAAATATTTTCATTTAACCAAGGTAAGCAATTTTTCTTCCTTGTCTACTTTTAACTTGTCTCTAAAAACTATTCACAGTAGTTTGAATAACATCCATTAGAACATTTGTGTCCCTTTCAACACAATTTTTAGAAAAATGTTCTTCCCACTTTATATCTTCTAATGCCCTTTTTAAATGATTCAAATCACTTATTGGTATTCTAAAATTCCATGTTTTTCTGATGACATTTATAGTCTGATGGCTAAACCTCTTCTTTGTCAGTTTTCTTACTACCAAAGTTAAATTATGATCTGACAATCCTTAAATCATACTAAAAGTCTTAAGTAAGTGATCAGGTTTATTTATAAAAATTAAGTCAATTTGTGTTTCAGATGATCTAGTTATTCTTGTGGGTCCATTTACAAGCTGCTTCAGATCAAAGTTACTAGTTATATTTTTCAATTAATTCTTACTGAATTACTGAATTCAACTAAATTCTTCAGTTTGTTTGCTACCTCAATTCAAATTCAAAGAAATACTTGAGGATTCAACAGTCAATTTCAATTCAATTCAATTCTGAATTACGCACAGCCCTGGGGATTCATGAAAATTACAATTTCTTATGATAAATCTGTTCATAAGAATTGAATGTTCGATTCTGAAGTGCAATTCCTGAAAAATTCTTAAGTTTTCAACATTTTTTTAAGGAACATCTTATTTTACTTGAGAAGAAAATGATAACCTTTGGTGCCATCTACTCATGCACATCCCTAATAATAATGATATGCATTATTTGCAGCTAGTGTTATGTTGTAATGTTTCATTTGAAATAACCTAAAATCCTAACTTTAGGAGGTTATTTACAATGATTTCTAAGAACATTATTTTCAGTAACTCAGATCCTACTTAAGTTTTGTCTAAAGAAACATTGTTAAGAAAAGTTTTGGGGAATACAAAATGCTATGGCCTGTATTCTTGCATAAAAAAAGAAGAAAAGCAGCAGTTACTGTAAGAAGAATTTTATTCTAAAGAATGTTTTGTGAATCCGAATCCTTGTTCACATATTCTTTTCTCTAAATAAGTAGAGGAATCTGGCAAAGGACGGTTTGCACATCATGTAGTAATAAATGCAGCGGCAAAAAATATACATGAAATAGTTTGCTTGGGATGCACAATAGCACCGCTCCTTCAGAAACAAAAGGCTAGCAAAAGCTAAGAGGAAAAGTACGATATCCGGCGCTAATCACTGCGCTATTCACAGATACCACTAGAATAAGTAACATATCACTTTTATGGGCCATGTTCTCCTGCCATTAACGGCTAGAGAAAAAGACGAGGCCATATGAGCACAACCTTGAAATGAAATGCCTGCCATGGTTAATCATATTCGGTTGTAAATTAGCTTCAATAATACACCAGCTAGCACATTTTCCACACACACCACTTTAAATAGTTAGCATGATGCACCCATTGCCGACAAGCGCAGGGCCAAAAAAGAGATGCAAACTAGTTTAATCAAATAGGGCTGAGATTGGGTCAGTACATTTCCCTAATAGATTTGGATAGAGGGTCAGAGACACTTTTAGGTGTCCGCTAGTGGATTTGCATGAATGTAAATTTACTCTTCTGGGTCGCAGGATAGTATAAATAGCCCCGAGTTCCTCAAGCCGTCTCTATTCTAAACAGCAGTTATTCAGAACAACTGCTGCAATGGTGAAATTAAAGGGGGATGGCAGGGGGAAGGTTCCTCTTGCCACAACAAAGGAAGGAAATCCCACTTAGATTTGTACTTCTCCCTTTCTTCTACCTTTAGCGGGTGTATCAGAGAATAAACAGTGCCTGAAGCTGGTAGCCACCTGCAATGTATTCCCCCACCCCCATTAAAGTCCTTCACAGAAATCAGAATTTAATAAATCACCCCGGAGTCTGACAGAGTTTATCTCAAGGGGTCGCTTTGACTCGGGAGGAGCCGCTAGACAGACAAAGCCTAGGCCGATAAGATGTGAAATTAAATACAGTTAGCAGTTGGAAACAAAGGACGGAATGTGTCACAAGCCACTACGTAACCACCAAAAAGCTTATTACCGAAGAAATGGCAGAGACAGGAGGTGATTCATTTCAGTTTGCGCACATTTAACCTAATTTGCATGCTTACTGTCAACATATCTCTCTGTTGCCGATACGTTCAAGAGCTTTCATTAAGGCCTGAAGTTGACATCCTTTTTATTGAGGCATGGCATATAAATCATGGCCGTCGCACACCTGCACATCTCGATCGGAGATCTTGCTCTATCATGTTATGCTTCCCTTTAAACACATGACAGGTTCGACACCAGTTATTGCTTAAGGTAAGGAGAGAGTTATTGGAGTGCGGTTTATCTCTGTGTGTACAGATATCCTCACTTAACGTGTTGAAATACAGATTATTTACCGCAACAAATATACCACTTTGGTAGAGAACCAGTTAAAAGTGAAGGGTGTCATTTTTGCGCAACTAGCATCACCAAATGAAATTGCAACAAAACTGACTGTTTTCAAACAGATTTCCTGAACACCACTGTTGGTTGGAAAACTGGTAGTCACACCCCCAAACTCACTATGTTGGCTGGTCGGGATGTTCAAAACAAACAGAGCAAAATTTGGAAAGTGCCAGAGCCACAAAGTTTACACTTTTTAGAGAAGTCAACCTATAAATGGCATACTGAGTAGACTCTCATGGCAATTCGTATTAAGGAAATGGTGCAGAATTCATACGATCTGCTTAAACTGCACTGAGGGTTGTGTTTAGAGGTGCTTACATTTTACTTAAAATTGTATCGAATGAATCAAACTCCAACTAATTACGTTGTCATGTGATCGGGTTGGCTTGCTTATAGTTTCCTCTAGTGGTCAACCAATTTATACCATAGTTTTCAACATAGGCTCATTGGAAATACGTGCCTCTACATTCATTTCTGCAAAACTTAAAAAACTTACCAATATGTATGAATCACTGCAGTTTCAAGTTGAAGTGAACTAGAGGCAGTAAAACTCCAACAACTTTTATTCATTTTCACACAAAGTATGATTTACAGGTACAGAGTTTTCATTTATAAAGGCTAATTTTAACACAATTGCTTGTAGAATATTATGTTATTACTTCAAAACGATTTTAACATCCTGCACGATTTGAAAACTGATACTTTTAAACGTTGTCGTCACATTTACAGCTTCATATGCATGAGTTTTCTAATTTACTAGGTTTGCTCGGTAGCTCACGTGATACGGCGTTGCATTTTAGAGATGAAGAGCTCCGGTACGAACCCCGTGAAACTACGGTTCGACAAAATAGCTCGAGCTGTTGTTGATGCAGCCAAAATAACATGGCTGCATCAACAAATGCGCTTTTATATCACTTTTGTTAACACTATCGGGTAGGTTTAGGGTTGGGTTTGGTGTAGGGGATATTTCCAACACAATCATTAACCTTTAGTGACACTCCCTGGATTTTTAAACTCTGAACAGCCCCAATATGTACCTCAAGCAGCATTATAAAAACACAGGAATACGTGCCTGTACCAACGTATTAAAAACATGCCACGGTCACGTATTGAACGTGTGTTTTAGTTCCACTCTCTGGACATTTCAGTAAGGTAAGGTACATAAAAACGGTGCTGCAGAAATGTATTTAGAGGCACGTATTTCCAATGAGCCTGGGTTGATATTTTTTTTTTATGAAATGAATATGACATGGCACATAAAAATTATTACAAACCTAATATGACAGAGCATACAATTAGAAACAGCACACCAAGATTTAAAACTGGGATCTAAAGTTGGTCTGTTGTGTGGATCTCGGATCTCCACGTTCAATATTGGCCAACCAAGCTGTCTCAGCATCTTAAGCTTTAACATAAAAATGGCATGTTTCACCTTTAAGTTACATAGGTTAAAAATAGGAAAAAGAAACTACCAACAAGACAACTGTAGGGCACATTACATGTCAGCTAGTGGCCACAGCTAGCATACTAATGGTGTGTTGGTGTGCTAGCAACATACGCTTGCTGTAATGAAAGAGGTGAGTTTGAAATTTTCAATGAGCACTTTGGCCCTGTCTTTTATTAATAACACTCCAGGGTCCAGGAGGGCGCGAAGCAAAATGGTGGGAACAGGCTGACCCGCGGGCTGCGCCTAATCTGTTCCGACTTGGTCTGCGCCACCGACGGCCTCGCTCACTATCTGTTTCTCAAACTGATGCCTTCCTGCTGGGACGGCGTGGCTGGAGAGCTGTCAGCGTGCTGCCCTTTCTGGGGCGCTGCGCTATCTCTGCCTGCACCAGTCCACCGTGGCCTGTTGAAAAGAGCTGTCATAGCCTCGCAAGTCTCTGACATTCCTATTGGCTTGACCCTGACCCTTTGAGAAGCGCACCTTTAATTATCCTGTCTCAAATCTCCTTCCATGACAAAACGAATATACATATCATAGCCGTGAGCATGTGTGCTATTCTTTTAAAGTACGCATTTGAGGGCCCCACTCAAAGCTGTGTGACTCTTGGAATAATATTAGACTATTTGGAATGTGACTGTGAGACTAGCAAGAGACACAGCTGCAGAAGAGCTTCCTATATCAAGGGAAAGTTGCATAATGCCCCAACAACTACGAGCTGTTTCCAGCACTCCACTACAATACTTAAAGTATAAAAACAGCACAGAAGACATAAATATGATGTATTGTTTTAGCTGCCTTCCCCAACATCCTCCAATCTCTGTCACTGCTAGAAGCGTAAAGATGCTTTTGATCCATCAGATCTGTGGGCTTGCTTTTGTCTCACATTCCTTTTCTGACATTTGAAAGGTCAAGAGTGAGAGGACATTTGATAACTGCAAAATCCTCATACTCCATTTTACAACCCTTAATCTGCCTTCTCGGAATTGGTAACATACCATTTTATCTTTGGGAGAAGGGCTGGAGAGACTATGAAACTAAGTCTGTTCGCATTTGTTCACCATAAGGTGAAGCTTTAGGAATTCACTGCAGTGAAGACAAAAAGAGGAAAGAATCGGATAACGCTCGACCGCGATAAAAGGTCAAGTTGCTACACAGAAATACATGCTTGCTAAGAGAGCCAAACTACTGTACCATAAATAATGAGTGAGGCAAACTGTGTTTTCCTTTTTTTTAGGCTTCAGGAAAGTGTGCATTGTCGACACTGAACATGTAGCGTGGCTTTGACCCAAATATTTACATAGCATTACAGAAATCAAGAGAGCTGTTTGTTCCAAATACAGATCAAAGTCAAGAGAGCGTGTGACATTGTTTTAATGCAACAGTTCAGTAAATACAGAGTAACTTACAGTTTAGACACAACATTGACAGATGCCAGTGCTTTTTCGCTCTGTTAGCGAAAATAATTCCAAATACTTATAAATGGCGTTTCATGTCTCCAAGTCACACAATACTGTGGCTTTCCTAAATAGATGATTAACTCTAATAAATTCATGAACCAGTGTGAGTTCGAACAAATTGATTGAGCGAATTATTCAATAAAGGTACAGTAGGAGATCTTGGAAAATGCTAACTTTAGCCTGATAGCACTGAAAGCGAACGTCCCACCGTCCCTGAAATCGCCGTCCAAAGCCACGCCCCCTGAACACATATACGCTCACAGACCAGAATACCAAGATTACTACAAGATTACAAGATTACTACAAGAGAGACAAGATTACTACAACAGGCTACATCAGCGGTTCCTAATTCCAGCCCATGTTCTGAAGTGAAGTAAACTTCAACGGATTTCCCCTGCTCAGTGAGGAGGGAGCAATGAACACTGTGTAAGGATCATATCGATCGGAACACAGTTCATGCACGTAGCTCACTTCTAACGAGCTGGTTATCTGAATCGCGAGGACTGGAATTGGGAACCGCTGGGCTACATCATGTGTCATTCACCGGTGAGAAAACCTTAAAAGTACTACTATACCAGGAAGGAAGATCGGGTTGTTGATGTTTGTCTGCCATTCTCGCTCTGTCTGCACAGCGTGCGTGAATGCGCTGATGACATGTCCTGTCTGCGCGAACCGGGTGCGCAGAGGTATGCAGATACATACGTTGACAGGCAGGTAGGAAAGCCAATTAAAATGCTCGGACCGAGCGTTTTGATTGGACGAACATTTCTTGGTCCTACGCCTTCCACAGAATATATATATATACAGATAAATACATTTAGACCACTTAACTTAATGATTGCTATCGGGGTGTGAAGAGACTTTCAACCAGCATAACAAAAAATGTTTCTGAAGACCTAATAGCTTACTTGTTTTCTTAATGAATCAGTATTTAGATTGAATCGGTTGACTTAATGATTCCATGACTCACTCAAAAAACAACAATTTGCTGCCACTTACTGGCGTGACAATGTAATGTGCAGAAATTCATGAAAATCCCTTTGACTAACACACAGACTGATAGTTTGTTCATAAATAAATATAAAATATATTTATATATAATGAAACAAAAACACTTTTTATGTGACGATATATATTGTCACATTAAAAGTGTTTTTGTTTGATTTTATATATATTTTTAAGCTTATTTATGAATGATCAGTTATAATAATATGAGTTATAATAATATGAACTTACAACAAAGGAACTGACAGTCTTTATCTGTTGTTCCTGTTGTTGTTGTTTTGTCAAGGCTTTGCTGTTCTCTGTACAGCACACAAGGCCTTCCGCTGTGCTCCCAGCACCGTGTTCCCTTCTGCCTCCTCGGCAGGACAGTCTTTCCCATTAAATAAGTCCTATTCCACTTAATGGCAACCTTGGGAGATCTGTAGTGCTTGAAAGCACCGGCACTTAACACTTTGTAGTCAGAGAAAACGTTTTTTTGATCTGCTCGTGTCATTTAATCATCCGTATTCTACCGAGCTACTCAAAAACAATTTTGCAGGATATTAACTTCTGGCTAAACCCTGCTTGTGCCATTTGTGGTTCCACTCAACCAATGGTCCCGTGGGGGCCAGAGCCCTCCTCACAGCTGTAATGAGCTTTACTGAGCTGAATAAAACAGTTAATAGAAAGGTAAGATCAAAAATGCATGAATCATGAAATGTTATCCAGATCCCAATGAAAACGGCTCTGGATAAGTAGACGTAGCTGTCCGTGGCATTGTTGGGCGTCTTCAGCAGTGCAGGAGACAGTTTAGTGTCTTATTGGATGGCTATACATACCTCCTCCATGTATAAAGTTACTTAAGTGCTCGCCTGCAGGGAGAACCATGTCAAATCGTATTGAAAATAACTTTGAGGAGCAAATTGAATGTATTAGCTTAAAGGGAGGTGATGTCTATGGAGAACGCTGACACTTAATACTGAATTATCCTAGACAAAAAACATTGAGAAAAAGTAAAGTGATTCACTGTTCTTTTAAACCCCCCCCCCCCCCCCCACAAAA
>NW_015554074.1:252810-266020 GCF_001515605.1 Sinocyclocheilus anshuiensis
GTTTCTGTTGGTGAGAAAACCTACTTCTTACTTGGTTGGCATCCACAGAATACACAGACAGGCAGTGCCGTCCCATGAAAACCATTTTTGTTCCATTACAAAAAACTAGGTCATCCTCATCCTCATAATTGTCAATCAAGCAATAAATCTTTCTGTGCCGCAAATGAATACTGCACTGGGAATGAAACAAAGCTTATTGGCATGCAATGTCAGCTTGACTTAATTCATTCTCCTTTTCAGCTGAGCCTATTCATATGTGAAGTTTACGGATATCACACTGCCTGTTCCAGAGCGGGATAATAGATGTGGACAGACACATTATGCTGGGAATGTTGTATTAGCACAGCGTAAGCTGTCTGAATGGAGTCACAGCTCACAACAGAGTTTAAAATGTGAGACCGGATCCACAACTAGAATAAATTATCCTTCTTTAAGGCACTTTGGAAGAATATTCTCTCCCGAGCACATGAATGTAAATATGTAAATGTATGTACAGCCATGAACCTTCTCTTCAACGGCTCTGAAATGAAAACAACAAGCAGAACTTTCAAGGGAATCATTTTCTCTGAATCATCTGTTAGTGACGTCATGTCTTAAAATAAATCCACAATCAAATCATTAGTAACGTAATCCTTTTTGGTGCAGTAAGAGCATGGGATGGAAAAGACTTGAGCATGCCTTAAAATTAATAGAGGTAATGCAAAAGACAACAAAGGGTATCATGGGAAAGAAAAAGCTCTTAAATGTCTCAATAGTTTCTCATTTTCTTCCTGGGAAAAAGACCCCATTAATCTCACATGTATCTCCTCTTGAATTTTAGAAGAAATGTCAACAATATCTCAAACTGTGCATTAAAAAGTCAAAGATTTCAATATGAGCTATGCAATTCACATTAATTTCACAGTTACATATTCAAAAAATGTCAATATTTAATTTCAGACAAAAGATCTCATACAAAAGTTGAGAGCTATGAAAGAGCCACCTCTGAGAAAAAATATTTTTCTTTTTGAAATTATCTGGTCTCAATAAACAAATATAATAACAATAATAATTTGCAGTCGACGAAATCTTAAGAAATTATTTGTGTCGCACGAAAAAAAATGTATGAAAAAAAAACCTAACTAGGATTATAATTAAAAAATAATAATAATGAAAAGTACTACATTTTTGTACAATCCAAGTCACACAATGTCATGCGATTTCACCATCTCAGATGAATTCATTCAAGTCATCATGAGACTGTGTCTGTGTTTCTGAATATGTAATTGTTTCATCGCACACAGGCTTGAACACAATATCTGTGTCTGCTACAGCTCTGGGCTCACCATTTACCTTCTCCTGCCAGGTGTCGTCAGTTTACAAATATCTGATTGGACAGACGGGAAATGCAGTGGTACGCCTCCAGCAGACGAGTTCGGTGTCATGTCTCTCTGGAGCAAACTGTCAGTCTTTAAGAAGAGAGTAATAATAGCCGGGTACCACAGCCACTTGCTATGGAAAAAACACTTTCTTTTTTAAAGAAACCTTAGCGAGAAGCTGACATTTGAGCTTGGAAGAGAAACTCAAGCAGAGCATCATAGAAAGAGTTATCAGAATGGCTGTCTCACTGGACTTAGACAACAGCAATGTGAGAAGCTCTGGATTGCTTTCAAAGGAACAACACCTTTGTTTGTTGATAATGAAATACAGTAAAGCCCGTGGAGGGTTTCGAAGGGTTTTCAGAAATGCATACTTTGTACTACAGTTATTAAAGAACGCATTTCCATTTATTTTAAATGGGCTGTATTGCATGTTGGGATGTTTTCCCTGCATAAAGTTGTGTGCTGTGCGACACTCATTCAAGTTGGCCTTCATTTGGCATTCTATGATCAAGCTACAAGGTCTCGGTTTGCTTTGCTTTCATATAAAGGCTACAGCAGCATTTAAAAATGTTTCATATATTCAAATGGAAGAGTAAACAACAGTCATGCACATTTTGAGGAATCTAATCAAAACACTTGACGCTTACATATTTACACCAGTGCAATAGATGAACTAAAAGAAATAAAAGCTATTGAATAAAAAAAATTATAATAATTGGAAATATGCTTCCTCAAAAGGCTGTGAGAATGAGATACAAATGCACAAACAACTGCATCAATATGGGCAACATATGGGATCCTCAGTGGGAACGAGCACCGAAATTGGGCTTTTCTATTATAATTCAATTGTGTTAAATTGACTTGATAGGCTTCTGCGCAGCCCGTGAGGATTCCAGCTTCATAAGAGAGGCCTGGTGTCTCAGCTTTGTCAAAGGCCCATCATGCTTTGAGCTCTGATAGAGTTCCATTCTATTCTCAAGTGTCATTAGCTGTGGGCCAGGTAAAGATTAGATAACAATCGGAACTTTATGAGATACCTTTAGAGGTGTTAGGAGTCTTTTGTCGCACTGCTAAGAGAGTAATGTGGATTTTAAAAAAAAAACTTATAATTTCCTCTTTTCGTTCATTCCTTTGAATCATCAAACAGAGTGAGGACTCTTCAGTCGATTTGGCAGTCCTGAAAAATGTAAACGTATTTTCAAGGAGCAAAGAAAAACTCTTAACATGCCTTGTTAAGCATATTTCATGGAGTATTCATAAATGACTAAATATATAATTTATGGCGGAATTCTGAAAGCAGTTTTATCAAAGGTACTTTAATAATATAATTCGTTTTTGCAGGAGGGCTTGAAGTGAATTGAATTGAGAACGCTATTTATTTTGTCCTAGGAAAAGAGTCTCCAGCACTCCAGAGCTCTTTGTTTTTCTTTAATGGAGCCATGGCGCTCTCATTGCACTGTAAAGTGGCGCTTGTTCTGACCTAAATGAAAACAGCCTCGAGACCTCAGCGGTCACCTGTCCTTCACTGCAGTCCCGCCAAAACCTGTTGACGGCATCTCCGAGCTCCCCGCACCTCATTGACGCTGTTTATGACAGCGGTTCAAACCTAAATATCCAGATTTTGCTGTCTTCTTTCAAAACCGCAGAGCTCATAAAACATCCATCATGACTTTCCTCCATTTTATAACAGAGTAAATATCACTCTTACAGGGTAGATTTCCCATCATTCTCTTTTATCACAGCAGAGTGGGACAAGAAGAGGCCATTAAGTTCAAACAACGCAGATATTTCCGTGATAACAAGAAAAAGTTTATTTAGAAAGAGATTCATCATTTGATAGGATCTTGAAGATGGGGGAAAAAACAAGAAGAGGAAATTTCTGGAATCCCATTTCAGATTGCTTCCCTGAAGTATTCTTCTTTTTTTTTATTCCTCGTGTCAGCTTCAACATGAAAATTAAGCCAGGGAAAATTAACTCCTCATACAGCTACACTGAATTAGACGGTGAAAAAAAAAAAACACTTTTTAAGGATTCCGGCCTTGTCATTTTCAATTTTCTGCTCTTTGGACATGCTTGTATTCAGATTCCCGAACATCTACTCGGCATATCAATCCTAATTAGACAATCTGGGTCCGCGAAAGATGAGAGCCGAGTTATTTGCATAATTTAATCATAAATACTCAGCGATACATATTTCCGAATGCATTTGTACAATCATCTTTCTATCCTTAGGGCAAAAGTATTAATATGGTTAGGCAATAATTCTTTAAAAAAGGAGGAAAATAGGAAACCAGAAAGTGCACTCTCTTTTTAAACACCAGCTTTGGGCTATATGAAAAATTAATTAATTTCTGGGGAAAATCAATTTCTTTATGTGACCATATTAGACAGAGCCGAGCTAAGGCCCGGAATCGAGCTCCAATCAAGAAATCTCATCTGCTCCCTCTAACTTGTGTCAGTAGTGGTTAGCGTCCCTGCACGAGCGTCAGCAATCTGCACACTGCTTCTAAATATGCTGTAATGTGGAAGGGATGGTGGCTAAAGACATGCCAGGGCTCGGAGTCGGAGAGCTCATAATGCATTGCTTTTTCCACCGGCAATCTGTCTCAGGTGCGACTACGGACTATCTGTCACTGTCCTGTCTCGTTTCATCCAGCTGGTGGTCAGAAAAAAAGAAACCTGCAGATGATTCGACACACTTACACTTGCTTGTTGAATTTGAGACTGATTGATGACTCACGCCGTCACTCACAGTCAACGCAACCTGTACTAAGAATCACGAACGTTCGCTATTTGCGCAATTAACGTTGCGTGTTTGACCAGTCGTATTTTTAATTTAAAAGGACAGTTCATCCAAAAAAAATTTAATACTGTCATCATTTAGTCATGCTGTAACAAACCTAAAATCCGGATTGTTTATCTGCTTCATTTTCGATCTATCAGCACCGATCGCGAGTGAGGAATATGGAATTGTACAATATGATTTGTATGAAACTGCTACAATGAATCTGTGATTTTAACAAGCCTTTAACATGCATCCCCCGGCCCCCCCATACATCCCCCCCTCCAACTCTTTCATCCTAATCAGCATCTGTCTCTCTGTTTTTTGAAGTTATTATCGCCTCAGCTCCCTCTTGGATGTGGTTGCTGGGTGACGGGTATCTTAGCACCCACTCTGACTGGGAATGATTTGAATTCGATCCAAAGATTTCCCATGAGTACCTGTAAACACATCCGTGCCTTGTCGAAAACAAATATATCAGAAGAGCACTGCAAAGAGAGCGAGAGAGGGGAAAAAAAGAGCGATAAAATCTGCCACTGTGTGTTAAGACGCACCCCTGAGTGCTAAACAAAATAATGGCGCTCCTCAGTAAATATGCCAGTCTGTGTTGTACACAAACAAAAATATTTTGTTAAATGTGATGCACTTGTGACTGAAGTATAAATCCATAAAGTAAAATAGAAATAGAAATTTAAAACATAATTAGATAAAATTACACACAAGGCATCTTCATTAAATTAAATGTAATTATATTAAAACAAAAAAATTAAAATATGCAAGTGCATTCATATGCATCTATTTAACCTGACAACGACAGTCAATTAAGCGCCTGGTCCGTACGCAGCCTCCGACGTAACAGCTGCCTCGGCACTCACCTCCAGCCCAACCGCCCTGCTGTTTCAATAACCTTTCCTCAGAGTTCAAATGTCACCAGGCGGCAAGAACCGCACCGTCCCACACAGACAAAATGGAAAGGAAAACAAGTAGCTGAAGTATTGCTTCTCACGGGGCAGACTCATAACTCCTATGAAAGCAGAGAGATTACAGCCCCATATCTGTTCGGCGGCAGAAGGTGCGCATTAATCTGGGCCGAGGGTCCCCGGGAGAACGAGGGGGGGAGCCGGAGGAACACGTCCTCATGCGGAAGGGAGAACGGGGCGAGTCTGACTCTGCTTCAGGGGGAATTCTTTTAACGTGAGCAGACAAAGATGTAAGGCCGCTGTTATCCCGTAGCAAAGAGGATTATTAGCAGTTCCTCAGCACTCTGGAAGCCGAGCAGCGTGCGGGAGAAGTGAGACCGCTAGTGCTTATGCCATTTTTTTAATTATCTCTAGTTTTTGTGCCTAATGGGAATAGGATTTGAATAAGCAGGACTCAAACCTGACCACTTATGCTTGTTAGCACAACACAATGCGCCACACCTCTGAGGTTCTCATGTTATGCCAAGGTAAACTTCCTCTCTTCAAAAAAACTAAACTCCTAACGTTTTATCATTAAAATGTACACTGCTTTAGATAAACTAAATGATCCATCCTAAAATTCAACATCTGAGCAAGTAACTGCATCCCAAGTCACGTCCATGCAAGAGTTATGACTTAGCGTGCTGACCTTCCCCGTACGGAGAACCAAAACAGATGTAGATACATTAAATCCACACTGTAAATAAGAGCCAGTGTGTTTGTGTTCCATCCGAGCAGATACCTTTGTCCATACAAATGATGTAATCCTCCAAATGGGAAGCAGACATAGAGGAGGTGATTGATTTCAGCATAACACCGGCAGTACCAGGTGCTTTCAGAGACAATTACAGGCCTCTCTATGCAGCAGTAATAGGCCAGCACTTTAGCGTCATTAAAGCAATGTGTAGCACTGCATTATCCTTTAACCCCATCACTGACCACTCTCCTTCCCAGCCCCGGAGTTCAAACCACACACTCCATCACCTCAGGACCCTGGGACGGGCCGCACGAGGAGGAGGGGAGCCGGACTGAATGCAAGCTCAGGCCCAGGAGGAGCTCGGCACAGACAGACAGCATGGGAAGGACTGAGAGCAGACTGCTCCATTAGCACCGCTGCTGGACAAACACACATCGCACTTGTCATAAAGCTAGAGGAGAATATTTGCAATGCGCATTTTCAGACAAAAATATATAATAAATATACTGCTTTAAATCAAGTGTACAATGAATTGCACTGTGCAATGCATTTGGTGTTATTCTGCAGCTGTAATTATGACTGGCATTCAGAAATCCAATATATGTGTTTTACATGAAAGAGAAAAAAAATGTATATAAGTAGTCAATAATGCATGTTATAATTGTATAAATTTTGCAAAAATATGTGATGTGTTTTTTACAGAAGAATTTTTATTTCGCACTCACACTGAATAAAAGTGGCACTTGTCCAAAACAGAAAATCACATTACGAGTGTGAGTGTTATTTTATATACATCTTTTAATGTTGTAATTATTTTAATTAATAATATTGTGTTTAAAAAATAACTTTGGAAAAATAGTTCCTGTCAGATTTCACATTCAGATTTAAAAAGACTGGCAACAATATAATGAGCAATTTGTGACAATATTCTCATAAACAACTTGTGATTTAATTTTCAGTTTTTACAGCATTGAAATTCCTCATTTAAAAAATATCTGAAACTGTACAACACTCGAATTGCTGCATGCAAGGTGTTTTATGTTTTCATTTCAGATGAGCTGTCAACACCTTGACATTTTTAAATTAGCTTACTTTTTCTAGTAATTATTGGGCCCATTCACTTGATCACTAAAGGGTGACATTAAAGTTTCAGGGCGAATTATTCACCGATGTTACAAGCAGTAATTGTTTCCTGTGTGATTTTGTACCTTCAAGCACTGTATCACTCCTGCCATAAAGTATACAAGCACTTATTGACTATGATTTGATTTTTCCCCAGAGGAAGAAAAGAGCAGAAAGAAATGTCTGCTTATAAATACAACTAATACATAGGAGAGAACATCTATTATAATAAGTCTGACAAGCATGCTTATTTTAAATCTGCTCAAATAACAGAAAATCATTTCAACTAAAATGTTCCTCATATGCTCAATATGAGCTCACTCGTGCTTACAGCATGCACAAAAGCATGGTGACTTTAAAACACCAAATTTGTTAGTAGAAAAAATATAACCAAAAGAATAAAAAGCTCTCATGCTCTATACATAAACCTGTGCATGATTTCCACAAAATACATTTAGGGTCAACTGTCATTTATGAATTATTAATTCTGGTAAATATTTGAAAAAATAAAACACCCTGTATTTTACATGCACTATAAAATTTCAATAAAATGATTGCATTTATTATATTCAACTTTCTACCATTGCATAAAGTTGAGTTAGTCGCTTTATAGTATTCTAGAATTTGTTGCAAATTTTTCTATATTTTATTAGGATTATTTTAACGATATAAGAACAAGATGTGTTTCTTCAATGGTTATTTGCAACACCTTACGTTCAGCAAAGATCCCTCTACTTTTCTCCCTAAATAGAGTTCTTTAGATCAAAGTTATTGATGTCACATTACAAATAAAGAACATAAAACTACAGAATAAAAAGTTATTTGTTGTTCTTGTGTGACATCAGACTGCAAAAACATTTTGGACTTTTATTTTTTAAAGTGCAAGTAAAAATCTGAAAGTACTTGCAAATATCCTGTACATTATTTCCACATATTACTAACGCATAAAGTAGCTACGCGAGTTTTACTACCCATACATTCTAACAAAAGGTTCACTTGACTTCTTATCTAACTTGACTATTGATTATTTGTTTTAAAGCGCTAAAAGAGTGTTCTAACCTGGCATTTGTGCAGTCGTTGTAGAGGGTCTCGAAGTCTTTTCTGGAGATGAGTTTGCAGCGGTTGACCCCGGGCTGGATGGCCCCCAGTCCGCGCAGGATGCGGACCTGCTCCACGTTACACACCACCGGCGTGATCTCCAGCCGCTTGAGTTTGGTGTAGACGGTGTGCAGACCCCCGACCAGGTGTTTGAGAAACAGGTCAAACGCCTGGGGCAGGCAGATGAGCTCCTGTCCGTCCACCGTGAAAGAGGCCACCTTGGCGCCCCTGAGCTCCACCATCCGACACTCATTATTCTGCGGGGTGTTTTCAACAGGGGACGGGGTAGAATACACGGGCTTGCCGGCCAGTGGGATGCTGCTGGTGTTGGTGCTGATCAGATCCGTGCGGAACAGATTCTGAGTCGCTGACTGAGAAGGAGACGCAGAAGTGGCCGAAGGCGAGGATGATGATGCTGCGGTCGCGGAACATGATGATGATGATGATGCTGACGAAGAAGTTAGGATCGGACACGGCTGGACCAGAGACGATGGGGGAATCAGAGCAGCCGGTACGGCCATGGTGTTCTGCACCTATCAAATAAGTTCAGACGGGAAGCAGAGCCAGTAAGCAAAAGTAGCGCAAAGAAGAAGAAATCCACCCCGAGTGCGCTCCGCCGAAGCGCGAATGGATGTGGAGAGGTGCCGTGCTGAAATTAGGGCTCTGAGAAAGATTGAGAGAGAATGACAGGAAGAAAATCAGCAGAAAAGTGTGCCTCTGCTCTGTGGATGAGTTGTTGTTGTCACAAGGTACGGAGAGGGAGGAGCCACTATCAAGCCTTTGAAACGGAGACATGCACAATCTAATGCGACCCTAGTGGAACAGCGCGCGGAACGTTTCCAGCGTTTACTTACAACCTTTTCGTGAGCTCGGATGAAACCTGTGCTTCTTCTAGGAATGTTCTCTGAAACTCAACTTAATACATGTCAGGACGCCTGTCGACTATTATTGGTCATTGTTTGAAAGTACACTTGAAGTTCACACTTTTTGAGTGAGACAATATACAAATAAAAAAAAGGTTAAACTTTTTATCATTTCATTAATATTGTATACGTTTATGGAAAATATATGAAGAAAAATTTAGCTATGTATATAATGATGTGTTGTAAATATGTTTGTTGTTGATATTAATAAAAGTTATCACAAATACAATTAACAAAATTATAGATGCAAAAAGTAGTGTGAATTGAATCAGTACCATATTCAAAACTTCAGGTGAGTTACTAGAGGAGAGACCGGTGTGAGGTGTAACACCATCAGTTTAACCAATTAGAAATGAGCTACAGGGGTGAAATTACTTCAAACATGATCACCATCCTCCTGAGGTGATGGTACAAGTTATAAGAGGATTTACAGAACAAAAAAAAAAGTAGGTAAAGTAACATTTCAGGTCTGGCATTTTTGATTTGCCGTCAGGCCTATGTTGACAGAACTGGTATCATCTGAATTTGTTGTCTTGTTTAATTGGATATATGGCATCCACGCAAGTTTTCATGTTAAAGGAAAAATCTAGAAAAATCATGTATAAGCAGACAAGAGGGTTCATTACATTTTCAAGTTACTTTTACTGAATTTACAAAGATGCATAAAATAGGTCAGTGTAGGCCACATTACACACAATTGTGGAAGTGACTAACACACACAATATGTTATAGGCTATGCATTTTTATATTTCTTTTCAATTTAAAATATGTTTTTACATTTTAAATACGTTTCTTAAAGCTTTAGAATTTTGATTTAAAACTATAAACATGTAGGGAAACAAAAATTAAAATGTGTATGTTTTCTATTTGTAACAGACAATTATAGAAACATTGCATTTCAAAATTTGATACAGAGCAACAACAAAAAAGTACATATGTTGAAACAAAAAGTGTTACAACACATCCCTTTTTGATATATGAATAAAAGACCCCCAAAGTATATAAGACTGTATAATCTCATGTCTCATTTTACACATATGTATTTCTTCAAAGACCAAATTTGAACATAGTTCTGTACTCTCCTGAAGCAATGAAAAAACAACATGGAAGCGTACACTGACAGAACCTATCCAAGTAAACTTATAAGTTCAAGTTAGTCTGATCTGATCTGCTTAAAGATAAGCAGAATGCCATTTCAGAATTGTCATTCAGGCACAGAGGTAGCATGTAGTGTAAAAATCAATACCCACTTAAAATTCATAGCCAGACAAAGTTGCCCTTTATGTTGCTAACCTTTGCTTAAATATGCATCATATTAAGATTTCATTAAAAACAATGAATGTCATGATAGTTTGCCAACAATTTTTCATGTTAGCATGGGGTTAACTGCAAATGATGGCCATAAAATTCCTCACAAAGAACTGCTAGCAGACATTCGTTTAGAGAAGAATGATGATAAGACAAAAAGGCATCCACAAACGCCACAGGACCTCTATGATGTCTCCGATTCAGAGTCTCTTAACAAGCTGGGTGGGCCTGATGAATCAAACTCCCATTAGAACAACAGTCTTTCAATAGACAAACAGCAGGATGCACAATGCAGAGAAACTCTCAGTTGTTCACTGCATTCTAACTTTGAATGTTCAATTAGTTTTACTGGTTAAATTAACAATGTCTGCAATCTTTATGTACTGGGTAAATACAAGCATCACGGCCAGAAAAGAACTCCTCGATCTCGCTCATTAGAAGAAGCCATTCTACGCTGCATCATTATTCAATGAGCCAGGATGAGAGGAATGCTACATGATAACACAGTTCACCTGAGAGAAGTTCAAACCAACAGTAATCAAGAGGTTACATACAACAAAGAACAGCTTGAAACAGCTGAGAACGAATGTTAAACTGTTTTAATCAAGTCCTCTTCAAGGTCAACAGCATAGAAATGGCATGTCCACCTCAATTAGACAGTTATACGTAATCTTCCTCAACATAAAACAATATATATATAAATTGTTAATTCATATATTAAAGTTGAGAGCCCTAACTTGGGTCAACATGTTCCTTCCTTAAAGAAAAAAGTGTACCAATGTGTTCACAACATTGGCATTTACACTACTAGCACTTGAAAAGGATCCGATCCATCAGGAAGGCAAACAGATGACATAAATGCTACCACAAATGAAAACAATCTGACTGTTTGATCGCAATGGATAAAATGCTCAATTATCTTCTGAAGGAGCATAAAGGGTGTTCTTTGTTTCTATTCTCTTTCTAATGGTTTCTATTCCATTTAAATGGTTTCTAAATAGTGCTTGAAGTTAGTCAACGAGATTTGTGTGTTTCTTCCATGTGTTTATATGATATCAGAGGCCCATGAAGACTGCCGGGGGATGACATGACATCGCTAATGAGGAAAGGCCCATCACAAGACCACACGCACAACGGTTTGATGGCGTCGCAGCGCTGATGACTAACTCGTTCCGTTTTGTTTATGGTATTTGTTACAGGGAGAACACACAGCAAACATCAGACATACATGAACCATCAAACAAGCCGAGAACAATCTGGCTACTTTCTTTCCTCATCCTGAATGCACCGTTTAGAAGACTAACGAATGGAGAGACAGAGTGCATAGAGTTTCCCTCCATCTGTATGAATCACCATAAAGCTAATGGATCAGTGTTTAAAAGTAGAATTACGATATGACTCGCGTATGATCAATGGCACTGTATGTTGTTTGATATAATAATTTATTCAGCCTATAAGGCTTTGATAAAACAATGTTGAAAAGCAATTTAAATGAAATTCATTTAAATGTCAATTCTCATGGTTAGGATTTTTCTATAATTGGCTATTTAATTAAAATAATTTTCACAGTCATTAATACAGCTCGCAACTTGTAGTGCACTGACATGTTTTAATTACATGGTATTAACAAAATTGATATGCTTTAGAAAGCATGGTGAATAAGAAATAATTACACCAATCATACATCATCCCCCTTATGGACATTAAGAGTATTTCAACATAACTGATGAACTTTGAAAAGGGAGATAAATAACTTTAATTGCATAAAATGGGCGTACCTGGTTCAAATAGAAACAGGTGTTATAGCCGTGCATTGCAACATATTGGCAGACTGCATTAAATGCAAACCTGCTAACCTTCTCATCTGATGAATAAACATGACTTCCATGCAGTAAATATTTGGGTACATCTGCAAGTGTTGTATGTCTGTCTTCTGACTCACGTTCATTACTCACATTGTTCCTTTTTGGGGGAGGATGCAGCTTAAAATGCTGCTCAGACAAACAGAGTGCAGAGTGAGACAAATACTTATTGATTTTGAATATTTGTCTCCTCAAGGTCGCATGCCATTGACCCCATCCATCCGGAGACGCCACACACACACACACACCATGGCAGAGGGCAGATGACGCAGTAGCCACACACAGTTTTACCCTCTGCTCTTCGAAAGCTGGCCCCCAACATCACCCACCGTATAAGTCAGTGAGAGACTGCAAACCTGTAAAACAGAAATAGTTATAGTATAATAATAAATTCAAATAATAATAATAAATAAATAAATATTGCAGTCAAAATATTAAAACAATAGTACCTCACACAATTATTTACATCCAGTACATTTTAAAGGAAAACTACATGGTTAACTACAATAAGGTCCCATTAGTTAATGTTAGTTGATCTGTTAACTAAAAATTAGCAATATATTTGTTATAGTGTTTATTCATCTTTATTATTATTAGTTAATAAAAATACAACTATCGATTCTTAGGTCTAGTAAATAATATTAACAGACACAACTTTTGTTTTTAATAATGCATGAGTAAATGTTAAAATTACATTAACAAAGATTAGTAAATGCTAGAAGTATTATTCATTGTTAGTTCATGTAAACTAATGTAGTTAACTAATGTTAACAAATGGAACCTTATTTTAAATATATTACCAGAAAAATAAAACAATAATGCAATAATATATATATATTTTCATTTATTGGATAAAGAAATAAACACAAACTAATGTTTCTAAATATATGCAAATATATATGGTAAAGAAAAACAGATATAAGCACACACTCTACCGTTCAATTTTTTTTTTTTTGTATAAAATTTCTTTCAGCAAGGATTTTTTTAATTGATCAAAAGTGACAGTAAATACATTAAAATTGTTTAAAAAATTATTTTAAAATAAGGGTTGTTCTTTTTAGCTTCCTATTCTTCAAAGAATCCAGTATATATATATA
>NW_015554074.1:266164-268453 GCF_001515605.1 Sinocyclocheilus anshuiensis
TTTAGCAAATGGCTGCAATATAACAAAGAGTGAAAAATTTAAGGGGGTCTGAATACTTTCCGTACCCACTGTATATATATATATATAAAATATGTGCTGTCAAACAATTAATTGCGATTAATCGCATACAAAATAAGTTTTTGTTTGCATAATATATGTGTGTGTTCTGTGTATATTTATTATGTATATATAAATACACACACACATACAGTATATATTTTGAAAATATTTACATGTATTTACATGTTTATATTCATACATTTTATACTATAAATAAATATATTAAATATATAACCATAACATATTTTTCTGAAATATATACATGCATGTGTGCGTATTTATATATACATAATAAATATAAAAAGCATACATACATATATTATGTAAACAAAAACTTTTATTTTGGATGCGATTAATCACGATTAATCGTTTGACAGCACTAATATATATACAGACAGACAGACAGACAGACAGACAGACAGACAGATAGATAGATAGATAGATAGATAGACAGATAGATATACACACATACACAGTGTATATAGTATATATATTTAAAACCTTAATTGCTGTTGATGAAGGGGTGCTTGAGCTTTACAGATGCACCTATCAAAAAGGGGGGAAAAAACCTGCCCTGGGGAAAGATGCTAGCTTTCCTTTTCATTTGTTCCTTTGAAGAAAAGCATATTTTGGCTTTTCTCATACAGGTACACAAAGGACAAGGTTAATACACAGAGACTCCCAATTAGAGCCCCCTCATTTAGTAGACGTCTGAATGAAAACTTTATGACAGGCAGTTGGGGACTGTCATTAAATTAGATGTTGAGAGAATGATAGCACACTTTCTTTGCTTAATGAGAATGGAGTTTCTCCCCAGACTGGAATTTTCTGAGTTCACTGCCGTCGGAATGTTTCACAAAGCAAAACTACAGCTCTCTTTGTTGTGTTCACATTACAGATGAGATCAGAGAGTAAACAGAGACCAAATGTGCTCTAATAAAACTACAGATCTTCTAGCCGGCTCATTTCCATAAAGCAGTTCCTGCACAAATCAGGTATGACCTTCAGAGACATAATTAAAGCAAATATTTTTAGTCCCTGATTGGAATGTTGCATGTCAATACAAATTGTGAAGGAACCTCATAGCGGAATGCAGATTTTATTGTTTACAGGACGTATGGAATCTGAAATGACAGAAGTCTGTGTAAATGCATCTGAATTAAGTTCCTATAAGGCCTCTATATGAATACTGGCATAAAATGGGACTTTCGCAATTAATGGGTAACACGTGATTAATTAAATTTGTTTAAAGGCGTAAAGTTCTTTAGCACAGTTAATGCATTTCATTATAAATAACTCCAATTTATCAGTAAAAGATGGATAAAAACCCCCTCTTAACAGAAATGTTCTTTATAAATTAAACCCAGATGACATTTAACACAAGTCAGCTGCATTATTTTTATGGAGGAATTTAACTATTATCAAAGCTCAAAAAGTAAGAAATGTAATCTGCAAGTGAAACAAAGTTCACTGGTTGGCAACCAATTTTTTATATGTATAACATGCAATACTTAGAGAGAGAGAGAGAGAGAGGGGCATTAAATTGGTTAAAAGTGATAATAAAGACATTTATAATCTTATCGTACAAAGGATTTTAAATAAATGCTGTTCTTTTGAGCTTTCTATTAATTAAAATATCCTGAAAAACATTTGCAGTTTCCAAAAAAAAAAAACACTAGGCTATATAAACACTTCATACAATAATAATACAAATAATAATACAATAATATATCATTAATATATATTTTTGGAATATTACATATATAATATAATATATATAATATATATATTTTTTGCAATGTTCATATATATGTTCATATACAGTTGTGCTCAAAATTATTCATACCCTTGGTAAATATGGCCAAAGAAGGCTGTGAAAATTAATCTGTATCATCAATCCTTTAGATATTTTATTTTCAAAATGTACTAAAATTTAACCTTTCATTTGAGAATAAGAATTTAAAATGGGAGAAAAATCTCATTATGAAATAAATGTTTTTCTCTAATACACATTGGTCACAATTAATCATACACTTTTATCCAATACTTTTTGCAACCACCTTTTGCTCTGAGTTCTGAGTCTTCACCTATAATGTCTGAAGAGTTTAGAGAACATCTTACAGGAGATCAGAGACCATTCCTTCATACAGAATCTCTCCAGACCATTCAGATTTCCAGCTGCATGTTGATGCTTCTCCTCTTCAGTTCACCACACTCATTTTCTATAGG
>NW_015554074.1:268637-286285 GCF_001515605.1 Sinocyclocheilus anshuiensis
ATTCAGTTTTTAATTTTTTATCCATTGGTATTTTATAGAATCCATTCTGCCATCTATCTGAACAAGGTATCCAGGATCTCTGGCAGAAAAATAGGCCCACAACATTAAAGATCCAGCAGTATATTTCATTGTACACATGGGGTACTTTTTTAACCCTGTGTGCACCAAACCCATCTTGAGTGTTTGCTGATAAAAAGCCTTTTTTTTTTTGTTTCATATGACCATTGAACCCAGTCCCATTTGAAGTTCCAGTCGTGTCTAGCAAATAAATATGCTGGAGTTTGTTTTTGGATGAGGGCATTTTCTTCTCTAGTTTTTTCTTGAAACCCTCCCAAACAACATTGTATTTTTTTTAGGCTTTCTGACCTCAAGACTCAACTATTTTCTGCAGTTCTCCAGCTGTGATCCTTGGAGTCTTTGGCCACTCAAACCCTCCTCCTCACCGTGCATTAGGACGATATAGACACATGTCCTCTTACTGTATTAGAGAAAAATATTTATTTCATAATGTGATTTTCCCTCACTTTCACTTTTTCTTTTTTACTTTAATTAAAGGTTAGATTTTTTTTTTTACATTTTGAATGAAAGATCAAGTGGATAAACAATGCAGATTTATTTTCACAGCCTTCTTTGATCATATTTACCAAGGGTATGAATAATTTTGAGCAACACTGTGTATATATATATATATATATATATATATATGTCTAGCAAAAGTACATTACTAACATCAATTCTCATTAATGTTTAGCTTCCTAGCATAAACTTGGAACATCGTGGTTCATTATGTGTATTACAGAGATACGATGCCATGAAATAATCATCAGATGTCAAGCTGTTCTGATGCTCAGATCCATTTGTGCGGTTGTTATGATGATGCCATCCTGCCTTACAACTCACTCTCTCTCTCTGTGTGTATCCTGTCTGCAAATATATCTGCAAATCTCAGGATTCACTTGGAAAGATGCCAGCCGAGTGTCTTGTGAGCTGAGCTGGCAAAACGTCCAACCGTATGTAAAATACTGCCCCTCTGGTGATATCAGTCTTTAAAAGAGAGCTAATTTCATTTTTTCAAAAGCAGCCGCTTGATAGCTGCACAATTACTCTGCGGTGCCCCGTCTCCTGTTAAAAGCCGCACAGACTTTTATATCAGGCGAGAGATTTGTGGATATCTAAATTGGAAGGTAAACCTGTATAAACAGTAGTAATTACCGTGCCATTCACAGGGCCTGTTGTGCTCGTTCGGCAACAGCCACAGTGATTAAAATGAATCTCCATCGACTTCCCCATTAAATTGCTGGCAGTGGCGATCCTTTGACCTTTCCCATTGATTGAACATAACAATCACAATTCAATTGTAATGCAAAGAGAACATTTGTTATAATGTACATGAGATGCATAAGCCATTTCCTAGAGGGTTGAGGTAATCAATGAAGTAACTTCAAAAGAAACCTGCACAAAGACTCATTCTAGTCAGAATCTGCGCTACATATCGAACCCAACGTTCAGATGTCTGTTGCATCACTCAATACATTTGCATCCTATAAAAGAAACATATTGTGCATCCAAAACCTCGGTGTCATTTCATGCTAATAGCCCAAATACTGACGGGTACGATCCGGTGTTCATTTGTTTTGATTTTTAGAACGCTAAGCCTTCCCAGAATTCACTGCATGTGGCACAGAGGTCTAAGACAATGATTACGGCTGACATTTCCCTGAATTATTTTCCTCTTTTTTTGCATTGTTCTCTGTGCATCCACTGATTAGTAACATCTGTATGTGACACTGGTGCGGTTCCAGCAACACGTCTGGTTGTAAAATGCCATTAAACTTGCGGCGAAACTAGTCTGCGGCTGATTACTTGCACCTAACTGCTCCCTCCCTCTGACCAGGAAGGAAAAACTCTGTGAAATACCCGACTTCTAATCAGCATGCAATTCTGATTTTAAGAGCGGTGCTAGATCATGCATTTCAAAAACGAAGAGTATGTGAATAATGTCCTTAAGGGAATCTGCAGAATTGAGAGATTATAGTTTACACGCACATTAAACAGATTAAACCAGTCAGATCTCAAAAGGCAGTTTATCTAATGGAGAAAATGTAGTATGCTAATTGGGTAAAGTCTGGTGCTGAAATTACACATGATTTCTTCTCACTGTGTGTAGATTTAAGGGTAAAGTTTGATTAAAATCGCAAGGCTAATCAGGGATATAAGCTCAAAACAGTCCCTGAACGAAAGCGTGCTCGCCACACAAAAAAAGTAATTGTCTCCAAAAAATTCTGCGATGACAGATTCAATTCCATTTAGTAAATGTTTAATAAATGTTATACAAACACGGCCGCCTATCTCACTGTATTCAGAAAACAAAGGGAAACTTTAATTGCTTTAATCATCCCGAGCTTTGACGTTGTTATTGGCTTTAAAAATAGCAGTTAACAGTAACTGTCTTGTAAAGGAAATTGAACCACATTTGCGAAATGATCCCCAATTAAGATATGGCTGTCCAGACCAGCAAAGTTGAACTAGGGTGTTGTGTCTAAGAAAAGCAGTCGATGCCATACAAAGCTATTTAATTAGCTGAAAGGCCCAAAGAAAACAGGCAGCCTAATATGTATCACTTTAATCAAATTTAAAGTGATTGCATCTCTTTTGAAGATTCCAGAGCACGGATATGTTCATTAACAGATATGTGGACGGAATGAGGTAGTTGTTTCTCACAGAAACGACTCTTTAACGTCAGGAAGCTCACCGCGCAGCTGAGCAAGACAGAAGTGTGCGTTTCTGTTCGCTGTCTTTAGTGTTCACTAATGTGTTTCAACATTGCACAGTGCTACCTTTAATCTGCACTAAAGGGAAATAATGCGTTTCCTGGCTTATTTACCATGCTTACTTAACAAGTGCAGTACAATTAGAATTGTTAATAGATTGAGAAAAACAAAAGGACTTTGAAGATGGGAAAGTGCTGACATTATTTCACAGGGGAAAAGCACCCCTGAGAAAAAAAAGGTCTGCAGTAAATGTAGTTTCCTGCGCTGTTCTTCAATGAAACGCCGCTCCCTCTCATTAGAAATGCCATAGAAGACATAAATCAAGGACAGTAAAAATTTCATCGCCTCCGTGTTAAATCACACACTTGGCGCATCGGACAGCAACTGTGTAAACATTGTAATTTCACCTGATTCTTGTTAAATGTATGCACACTTTTTACAATCCATAAACAGATCTGGAATAAAAGTTAATAAATGTCAAAATTTGCATTTGGGGAAAAAAAGCATCTTGCTGCATTTTTGCAAATATCAATCTATGAACCTTTCAACATTTTGTCAGGCAAAATGCTAATTGTACCTTTAGGAATTTGGGACACAGTGACAAGAAATGAGATGCCCTGTCCTTTTAGATGTGGAAATCAACTGGGGTAGCATACAGAATCCCTCGCAAAGGCAAAGCAAACACAGCCAGCCACGTTTTCTAGGAGGAATTATCGGTGCATAATGATACATCTATCTTAGATTTTAAAAAAACGCTTCTCCCAGTTGGAGAACCCAATAAATTCTTGCACTGGTAACCATGAATTTACAATGACTTATCATCTGTCATATATTATCGTGATAGCTGAACTGTGACATTCATGACTACAAAGTACTGTAAATAAATCAGTATATATAAAAATATATTGCTCATATGTATTCAGTTGTTCTATTCATTATATATATTGTTAGTTCATTTGTATTTCATATTATTTAAAGAGACTATGGTAAATTTTCAACTACCGAAGTTGCAAACCTTTAGATACTTTAGTATCAGCATGCTTAGGTTTCTTCTTCATCTGCTGTCCCATCATTCCAACACCGAGGCTAATTTAACAAGGGAGAATTAAGAGTGTAAAAAGTGCTTACACAAAGGTTTCCACGTTATTTGCTTGGAATTGATTTTAACACTTAAACAGAAACACAAAAGGGCTTATGTGTGCCAGGCCATCTGCATTTCACCGTAGACGCACACACATACATATTAGTCTATGGATATCTATCAGAAATGCCAGCTGAAGCTGGCAATGTGTTTCCAAACAAAGCATAATTTGTTTATTTTTACCCAACAAACATGTTCTACAGCGTCCTTATGAGCGATTAGCAATGTTGTTCTTCAAAGGTCCTTAAGAGGAGTTTGATGCAGTTCTTGCCCGTCTTCCCATTAATCCAAGCTCAGTTAAGAGTCTGCCATCTGGACGTGTGCTCCTAGCGATAAATATGATTTAGAGTTTATTCAGACATGTTTTCCGCACCGAGTGTGTGTGGATTTCAGAATTAAATGGCACAAACAAATGTGGAGTAGAGAGCAAATTAATATCTCTCGTTTTAGAGCTCCATAACAAAGCTGCACCCTTAATTACAGCCTGTAATCATTTCCTGAAACACAAATATCAAGGAATTAAATTACCATCATAGAGCTCTTGCACAAATAAACTGATCTTATAAACATAAAATATCTCCTGACGCATGTTCAGATGATTCAGAATGTCCTGCAGGTAATTCTGACACAACACTATGCTTAGTTGTCTCTCGACTGACGCTGGGATCAAGTTATTTGAGCAACCAACATAATTTTGCGAAATATTAAGTGTGTGTGAATATCAGATAATGTTGGATCTAATTACCTTCCTTTTGAGCTTCAGTTGTTTTTCAGCTGTGCCAAGCAACAGTGACCTCTACAGGGATTGAAGATGGAAAACCCAGATACACTTTTGACTTCCTGCAGTAACCTCCTTAAAGAGAGAAAAAACTGAGAATAGTATCATTTGAAAAAGTATATTAAAAAGCTATAAGTCATAGTAAATTAAATTACAAGTCAAACAAAGATTAATAACTGTTTTAGAAGTATTTTTCAGGGATAGTTTATGTTAAGTAATGGAACCTTATTGTGCAAGTGTTACCATCAAAACATAATTTACACAGACAGTATACTGGGTAAAGAAAATGGTTTAGAAACAATTTTCACAAGTTTCAAAGAATCAGCAAGCAATTAAACATTACAGTTTTAAGTAGAAAGACTACTTGGTTATTTCTTGTAAAACATACTTTAGTAATCTTACAAACTCAAAGAAATATTTTACAGTTTAATAGACACAGTGTAGAGTTAAAACCAATAAAAATACTAATTAGAAGCCTCCTTTGCACATTTATGTGGCATACTTCCAGCATCTTAATACTTAAATGTAGTTTTATAATTAAATAAAACACTAATAATTTATTCTGTAATATGTTAAGATACTTTTCAAAATATTCCTTCAAAATTTATTTATAAATAAATAAATATTAAGATTTGTTTACAATATTTGAACAAAATAATGAATTAACTTTTATTCTGTCATGTATCATCTAGTAAGCAATTCCACATTATAAATAAACAATATTTAGAAATACAGTAAATAGTAAGACTGTTTTCACAATATTTTAATCAAAATGATACTGAAATCTGTCATTGTCAATTCTTCTGTTGTTTGGTGCAAAATAAACAAAGACGACTGCATTTGTCCAGCACTGCAGGAGAAGATCTCCCTGAAGACGGAGTCTTGGCCACATCCAGGTGTAATGGCAGCAAACCCAGAAAGTGTTGCCAAGACGTTTCTCCCTCGCTTCTAAACTTTAGCACAGGAGGACAAAGTATCTTTCACAGAGAGAGGGGGTAGAAAAGAAAGGGTGCCAAACACCACAAAGCAGAGCCAAGCGCTGTATCAAGCAGGAGGAATGACTGATGGAAAGATAAGGGACAAACCAAAGAGAGCAGACCAAACAGGAAAAGCAGGCAAGCAGCAAATGGAGGGGTGTAGCCTGCGCCGACAAAGAGCGCATGGTGCTCACGTTGCATATCTGCTTTTGTTTAGAGCGGACAAGAAAGCAAATCTCATAAAAACATTCTGATAACTTTTCTCTTTCCCGTACAACCTGAATAACAGTTAACAAGCATAACAAGTAACCTATTTAAGATTGAACTGAGAATGCGGACATATTCTGTGCTGTTTTTTTACAAAAGACACACAAGCCATGTTGTGCCCTATCCCCCACTGCTGCCGAGTTTTCTTTTATGCATTCACATTCAGTTCGGCAGCGTCAAATCCTCCAGAGAGCCAGCATTGTCCTCCTGCGAGTCCCCTGGGTTTCCCATCACATAGCTGCATCTCTCATGCACACAATATAACACCCAGAAGATCCAGCGGCGAACGGGCTCCTTTTAAACGCTCGCACGCAATTTGAGGAAGATTAATTAAAATGCTATTAAAGCCACTGCTGATTGTGTTGATTCTCAAAGACTTTGCAAATTATTCCACTTTTACTGCGGCCTTAAACAAACGGATTCAATAGCCTTTCACTGATTTCACCCTCTGAATAATAAACATCTGTTATGTCATTATGCGCAGAAATAAAAGGGACACATACTTTCCCTGGCGATGTGGAAAGAACATTTTGCACCAACAGAAGATCTGTGACTGTAGTGTTACAAATATATGAGCAGTGGGGTTTCATATCGATGTGGTTCAAGCGCTTTCAAAGGCCGAGGTCTGGTCTAGTGGACTTGAATGTAGTCTGTGGTGCATAAAGTGAAACATAAGGCCTAGCAATGACGCTTTTTCTAATAGGATACCGAGCCCGGGGCATTAAGCAAAAAGCGTGCACCATGGATATGAAAAAAGTACATAAATGGGTGATTTAAAGAGATTGAATTAGCCTCCGTTTTAGTGCATCTGCTATATTTGTCTCTGACAGTGTTGGGGAAGATGCAGTACTTTGAAACTGTCACTACAGTCAAGTGACACTTTTTCTTTTAAATACTAATAAACCGTAAAAAAGGGGGGCACTACATGTTTCCTTTTAAGTCATAAATGCTAAGGAATGTGAATTACTTGAAAAAACGTTAGACCATTCCCCAAAATGTTGTCCCAACTAGTCAAACACAATTTGTAGTTGCTGTTATAGGTTTATTGTTTCACTCTTTGCGAACTTTTGTTGTTTTGCCATTTTTGTTGGGTTTTTTGTTGTGTTTTGTTGTGTTAAGAGCTCATTCAGTTGTTGGCTGCGAACATAAATGTGTTGAGGTCTATGTAACCATTTAAAACTAAATCTTAGATATTTTTGCTTTCTAATGTAATTATGCCTTCTGAAACAAGGATAGCATTGTTCACTTCACATATTAAGTGTCCTGTATGTATATTGCTACCAAAATGATCAATTTACTGGTTTACTAAGTGAAAATGTGTTGTACAAAAAATCTGTAGTTGCCAAATGGACCATTTTGATCAAACAATTTCAAATTGCCAAAAAAGTAGTGACCATTTTAAGACAATAATTGAGAGAACCTAAAAATCTTAATGCATAAATTTCTCTTTTTTTCTTATATTCCTTTTCCTGTTTTATATTAATAATATACAACAGTATAAAACTTGAACCCATCAATTTTTACTAAATAATAACCCTAATTTGTACAAAAACAACCTAATTTACATTAAACGATAAAAAAATACTACAATCAAATCAATTATTGTTTTTTTATCTATTCATTTTTAATCAATTACACAAACTTAATGAACCAGACTTTCCAAAATTACATGAGAGAGAACAATTTAAGATGAACTGATTCACTCGTATGAATGAATGAAAATTTTCTAACACTATATGAGAGAGAATCATTTAGAATAAATTGATTCACCAACATCAATCTGACTTGCAATGTATATGAGAACTGGAGAAGACTGTTTGATTATTCAGTTCAGACATACAAATTAAACATTAACTCACGTAAAAACAGCCACCAATTATTTGCTCACACTATACTACTTGGAAAAATATGTCTGTTACTGGAAAAGCTACAGGACATTGAAAACAGCTAAATTAGCAAAACCTCCTAAAATGAGCTTAGCAGCAGAGGCGAACCAAGATGAAGTGGGGGCCCCAGGCAAAATTAAAAGATGAGGCCCTTCTAAAAGATTATTTTGTTATATATACAGTATATATATATATATATTTAGCAGCATCACTACTTTCATTCAGTTACTGCCCAACACTTCTACAATCCCTTCATAAGACTTTTAAAGTGTGTTTTGAGTGATTAGCACACATAAACGATTAATCTTTAATATATTTAGCAGCGGCGAGTCCTCGGCTCTCTGATCTTCTCTAGACAAAATGAGACACAGCAGCTCGAACAGAGGGAGCCTGGCGTACGCTATTCCCTGCGCTACTTGAATAGATAATGCTTCTCTTTACTTTCTTTATTCCTTCAAAAAAAATGCATCAGAGGCCAAATATTAATTCTCCCTGTCACCCAGCAAAAGCAAGGGGAGAGCGACGCACTCGGCATACCAGCCTGTGTTTTAGCATGATTAAGGCACACATAAAGGCCTTTCGCAGGCTGCTTTGAACCTTGCCATTCAATTCTTTTTGTTTTTTACGCATATTCAAACTTATTCCCCCGCACTGCTGGAAGCTGATCCTGAAAGACAACGTTAATGAAACATATAACAGCTAAAGACAATGGGATTAGCGGCGTCCGAGAGCGGAGCACCTCCATCCGGGCTGGCAGGTCTGCTCTTCCCCCTTCCCCACGCACATGAATCTCCTTTTAAAAAATGCCAATAGTTGTGATTGCTTAAAGCTCGATCCTTCGGCTCCATAAAGATGTGCATGGAAAGAATCACATCAAGGAATGACATTGACAGAGGAACTGCTGACTCGCATCAGTGTTTGTCTTTTGATGTGAGAGATCAAATCGATGTACACACTCTCGTCGAACGGCATGCTGGGAGGGGGGTGGGGGGCTTGGGATTAGCATTTCACATCCCCGAGAGTCGAAGGTGCCTGCTTGCCTTAAATCATTAGTGTTTATGTCCTCTTGCACCAAATAATCAGGAGTTTTCTTGTGGGGAGCTGGAAGGAGCTTTCTCCTGAGCTGAGTGAAAGATCCCCTTCGCTTCCTCAATTATTAAGTGGCTACATAGGAAATAGGGAAACATTAGCAGGTGTGTAAAAATTTTTAAAAGATTAAGTGCTTCAAAAGAGTCGCCCAGGGGAGAAAACAGGAACGTGAAACTGCTTTGGCAGTAACCAGGCAGTGAAACAATCGCTTGAGCAGAAAATGGTTATAGGAGATACACTGCCAAGCGTTAAGTGCATTTCTGAAGTTAAAGCAGTATAAATAGAGAGATATGAGAAGGGTCCAAATGAAGAGTGGTTAGAAGGAGAAAACAAAATTCAAAACCTACAATGCACTTCAAATACACATTGTCCTCAACGAACGGCCAATATCACCCACTTATTCCCACAACAGTGGGTCTTAGTTATGCATTGTTCGTGGGTTGTGCAAGTTCGAAACACAGAACACATTTCTAAACAAATCAAATTCTTATCGTTCATAAAAGTATTTGTAAATAAATGGTAATATTTAATTACATTTGACAACTTACCTACAAAATATTTTTCTGTATGATTTGCACCGAAATTTGTTCTGCTTCACTTTATTAAACTGATGTTATTCGAACTGGTCAATCTGCGAAATCAAGAGTATTAAAGTTAACTAAAACTAAAACCATAAAAATAATTTTTGTTAAAGGGGTCATATGATGCGATTTCAATTTTTCCTTATATATTTATTTCAGCTAGTTGCCAACATTTTTCATTTTAATTTAATTTAACTTGATGTACTAAACAAAAACTAAAACCCGAAATGAAAAACAAAACAAAAAATTATTAAAACTTTTAACTAAAATTAAAAAGAAAATGGAAAATATAAAAATAAAGACATAAAGAAAAGAAAATAATTCAAAATATTAATAAAACTATAATAGTATCTCAATCATAGTAAAATAACACTGCATTAACAAATCATGATGCACTGCAAATTATATATTTAATACATATATGTGTGTTTGTATTATACACACACACGCGCGCGCACTCACACACAAATTATAAATACACATATGCTTGTTGATATACACATATATAATTTTAAATTCATATGAATTAACTTAATAGTAATGCTTTAATACTAATTCAATGAATATAATGACCTTATAACTTTGTGGTTGTTCTTCTCACATAATAAAATAATATTCTCAATAAAATGTATTTGGCACATATTTGTGTAATAAATGTGATAATGTACAGGTATGCTACAAAATAAACCTCAGCAGTGTGATCTTGTATCATCCTGGGTGGATTTATTTAGCAATAATGATCATCTGACTGTATATTAATCCTTAACTACTTCTCATGGCCCTGAATTCCTTCATTGTGTACTCATCTCTCAAGTAAAGTACTTATCCTTGGCTATACTGCAATACTACGGCAGCTAATGAAAGTATCAGAGTGTGTGACATAGAACAAAGTTGTTAAGAGTTGTGCAGGAGTGATTTTGCGGTTAGAGTATTGCGCTTTTCTACACTATTTGAATGCATAGGGCTTGCTTGCAGCTCTACGCTAATGATCAAAGTTGAGAGGGGAAAAATCTCTTGAGTGTAAGTTATGAGGATGAGACGAGCAGAGGAAAATGCTTTGCTATCCAGCTTTGAACACTTTTACACTTTCCAATAAGCTTTGTTTTTTAATTGGCTGAAATTAATCTTAGGGATGTAGATGCCTGATTTGCATTCATTAAAACTCAACCAAAGAAGTCATGCTTAATTCCAATCAAATTTGCTTAATTATGCATGGCGAAAGAATCCCAAATGAGCTGAGGATTTTTGTTAGCTTTCCTTTTTTTCTATAGCAAATAAAAAGCTTTTTTTTTCTTTTTGTTTCCTATAGCAAATAAAACATAATGAAGCTGTCTCTTTGTGTTCTGCTGAATGTTGAGGAGCTGGGCTGCGGCACCTTGAGTCTTTGTTGAAAAACAATATTATGGCTAAAGTAATTATAGGAATCTGCATTTTTCATTGTTAATTGTGGATGTCAGCATCATTAATTTTAATTTACAGCGGGCAATAAAATTAAGGATACTTTGTGCTGATGTTTTAAATCATGCCAGTGAAGGCGATGCATTATGCAACTTAAATTTCAAGAAGATATTGATTAGGGCAGATAGCCTTTTCTATGAATCTTAAACAGGCAGATGCAAGATAAAGCCTGAGGTATCACTTTCGCTCGCTGTCACTGCGCCGGACGGGGGAAAGGACATCCATATTCCCTGTGATGCTTCTTTGGCAGTGAAAAATAAGTGATGGGAATGAAATATAGAATAAATATACAGGAGAAATAAAAAGGGACACAGAGCTTATACTATATTCAGTCATTTGTTGTAAGCAACCTCACTTGGAAGACTATTTACAATGTCAAAAGTACTGTTGCAAAATGCAGAGTGAACATTTTTTTATGCTATTAAAGTAAGTTATTGATTGAGCTAAATCTCTGAAATAAGTAATAAAAATGGAAATACGTAGGTGTGTGGTGCCACAAAAAGATGGGCCAGAGAAAACGCACGTCATATCTTAAAATATTTCAATCAGTGCTTTATTTGTTTCAGCCAGGCTCCCTTCCATATGTCCAGTGATCTATGTTTCTTAAAGGGCACCTATTATGCTAAATCCACTTTTACATGGTGTTTGGACATAAATGTGTGTTGGCAGTGTGTGAACACAACCACCCTACAATGATAAAAATCCACCCACTCCTCATTTTTTAAATCCCCTTTAAACCAAGTCAGTCTTAATAGGCCTGCCATTTTGATTCTCATGCAGTGTGACGTCACATTGTATAGGGCCGGGCCACAGGGCTTGATTGACAGCCCTGCATTGCGATAGTTTCCACCCTCAGCGGTTGTACGCTGTCCTCCTTTTTCTCCGCGCTAGAGCAACTGTAACGTCAACAATGTCTCACAAGAAAGTCCGATGCTCTGTGTTTGGATGTAAGGCTGAACATAAGAGTCTTCATTTTCTCCCAACATCTGAGCTGCTGAGGACGCTGTGGATTACTTTCATTTTTCAAGGTAATGTGCCTCAAAATCTACCTAAATACGTGTATCACTCCTGACTCCTTTGTGAATGTCATATCGTTATAGTGCTTAGCGTTTTAACCGTATTTGTGTGCAAACATTAAGTATTTTTTAACTGATCAGCGCAGTCAATTGAGCTCTGTAACATCGCGCTGTTTCGTCCCACTTTCTGTGCATTTAGCTTCCCATATGTACGGCTAAACACCGGTTTTCTCGCTCTCAGTTATTGCTGTAGATATGCAATGCAGAGAGACGTATACGAGACGCCCTCTTCTGGGTAGGGTTGCACCAGCCATTCGTAAGTTCTTACTTAAATTAGAACGTTAAGTCCACACTAGAGGCTTAGTAATTACTAGATAGTTTGTAACTAAATCTATACATTACTTGGTTGCACCAGTTGTTCGTAAGGCAGGACGTAGGTAGTACTTCGTAAACTCTCCGTAAAGTAATGCGTAGTCTAATAATATGACGTTTACCCTAAATCATCCAATATAAACATTCCAATATGCGAGCAGAACTTGTTTAAATGCTATGAATTTTAATTTATCCTTCATTCTAACTTCTTTTGCCTCACGTACACCAACGGTAGAAATATAAACAAGTTTCCATTAAAAACGATACATTAATAACATTAGTCTATATGTAAGCTATTTTTATATTTAAATAACATTCAGAAACTGTAATTGAAATGAATAAGGATCAATAAATAATGAAAGAAAAAAAAACATAAGAAATGCCATTTATTTATTTTTTCATCTGACATGCACTACACGGACCGAAGTGCACAGAGGCGCGCTGTAGATGGGGTGTTGAAGATGCGCTAAAAAAGAAACAAAGTACGTTTATTCACATATTGTTCTCTCTCTTAATATGTGCGTGAGTGTAAATGTCAGCAGCATCATATATGCCTAAAGGATTGAAGGTTGTCGGGTAAAAGAAGAGCATATTGATGGTTCACCCAGTCTGCTATTTTATTCCAACTGTTACTCCTGACCTGACGCTTCCGTAAATATTTAGTTTATACGTAGAGTTACACTACAACTACGTGTAATGGTGCAATGAAAAAATATTTAGTAGTGCGTAAGTTGTAACTTAGTGCTGGTGCAACCGGCCCCTGGAGAATATGGTGGGAATATGCAGCTCATTTGCATTTAAAGCGATACACACCAAAACGATATTTTCCAGTTATAATAAATTATCTGTTGGGTATTTTGGGCTGAAACTTCACAGACACATTCTGGGGACACCCAAGACCAATATTACATCTTGTAAAAAGGAGCATAATAGGTGCCCTTTAAGCTACAAAATATGTGCGACTGGCAGCGTAACAAGAGCACTTTAGGTTGTCTCTATTTTGCAGGACAACACAATGTGCTTGCACCAACACCATTTGATTAATAGCCTCTTTTCTTCTTTGGTATACAGGATATATCCAGCTGCAAGAAGCTTTGGAGCATTGTACTTGGAAAACAAAGGAAGAATAAAATTGATCTGTCTGGAAACAGAAATCAATGAATAGTTATTTCCTGTTTCATGCATGTTATTTAGACAGAGTCACTGAGTTACAAGAATTCCCCTTTCTACTTCAAGAATAGCAAGGACTTGACGGGAAAGTGTAGAGGTACATTTAATGTTTTTGGCCAAATTATGCTTCCAGACATTGCAACTTTAATGTGAAAATTAAAAAAAAATCACTGTTTGAATTATTGGTAATTTTGACAAGACAAAATGTTAAAAACTTGACAAGTACTTTTAAGAGGAGTTCACCATGTAAACCCACGTGTTACTCCAAACCTATATGACTATCTTTCTTCTGTGGTAAATAAATGAAGGTTTTTTATGGAATAATCTTTAAGAATTAGCAAGGACTTGGTTGTAAATGTAAAACACAGTTGCATATTTAATGTTTTTTGGCCTAATTATGCTTCAAGACATTGCAACTTCAATATGAAAAAGGCGGGAAAATAGAATTGTAATTTGAATTACTGGTGATTTTAACCAAACAAACATCAAAAATGGTAAGTAACTGTCAAAATAAAAATTTTAAATTGTCATTATTTATGCACTCCACTCCAAACCTATACGACTTATTTTTTTCTGTGGAAAACAATAGAACATTTTGTTGATGAAGCTTTTGATGAAAGAATGATTAAGAATTCCCCTTTGTTCTTTGGTTGTAAATGTAAAGCATGGAGATATATTTAATGTTTTGAGCCTGATTATGGTTCAAGACAGTGCAACTTCAATGTGAAGAAGATTTTTAAAAGGATAGTTCAGCCACAAAAAAAATATAATAATAATAATAATATTTTTTTTTTCATTAAAATGAAAAATGTTACTCCAAACCTGTATGACTTAATTTCTTGTGTGAAAAACAAAAGAAGATATTTTTAAGTTTCAATGGAAAATGTTTCAACAAAACAACATTGGACCCCATTTACTGTCAAATGAAAAGACATTTTCCAAATGAAGACAATTTTTGTTTTCAGTTGAACTATCCCTTTAAGAAAGCAAGATATCATATTGTCAGATTTTTTCCTGTACAGAAACAAAAACATTACTGCCAAGGAATAAAAAAGACATCACAGCCAAGCACGGTTATAATTGCCATGTTTGTGGTCCCTGGTTAGATCTATGTCTAGAAAGATTTGCCTGTGCCTGTTCTGCACACAGGACTATTATTTCTTGAGGGTGATTGTGCTGCTATCACAAAAGCTTCTCTACTCGATTGTTCTGTTTCGAAGTTGGAGGGCTGCCCGTGGCCTTTTTTTTATTACTCAGGCAACTCCAACTATCAGCTCCATTTTCCTCTTCCTGCTTTTTTCCTGTCAGACACTGAGACAAGTCACTCCAATCTAACAATGAGGGTGATTTCATTTGACTTATCACACACACTAACTGCTAAACCAGCTGCCTGGACTTTGATCCAATGCACTTCCTGCAATGGACTTCCTAAAACAGGCAGTAAACAGGCTGAAACTATGCTGTCATTACTTCAGAGCAACGAAAACATTTCAAATTGATTATTTTACCTGTTGCCCAGGTCCCACTGGACCTGAAAGAAAGCAGGTCTGGCTTAGCAGCGCTCCAGCCTCCACGTTTCCCCAATGCAAATCTTGAGACAATGGTGTTAATTCAGCCATGTGATCGCTGAATACCGCAGGGGCATTGCGACAGGAAACCTTACGGACGTGTAGTGTTAGCATACTTCTGAAGGAAAAAAAACAGCCCCAACGTTTTTGGGAAATGCCCTTTTATTCAAACCACTGTCCATCGTTCTCCCAAAGGTTAACACGCAGCCATTACTTCCATTGTATTGCAAATGAGAGAAAATAAGTCACACGTGCTCTTAAGGGATTTTCCCTTTCTCCATTAAGCATTCTTTTTCATGAGGGGCTAAATCATTGACATCGCTTTAGGCTTTCTGGTCAACACGGTTGAATATAAAAGACTGGAGATTAATTCAGCAATCTGTGACATCATTGTGTGAATAATTCATTCTGAAGGCCAGATAAGAAATGATCTGTGTGGAAATTAATAGCACTTATTTAATAACATTCTCCCACGGATTCTCGGCGCTACACGACGGCGCTGGAGTCGCGGAGAGCGGGTTCAAAAATCAAGGCAGATGATTCATTCGCACTCCTCTGGTAGTTGAGTTTGATGGATCATTCTTAAAAGCGTCGTCGCTAATCTTCGGCTCCTCTTTTTTAGGTTATTCACAGATCAGTGAGTTTTCCGGCTAATCCGGGTTTTGATGCTCCCCTGTCTGTGTACATGGTATTCATCATATCTTGACAAGAGGAGTCCTTCAGACAACAAATAACCTTCAGTAAGGGGACGTGAGCAGTAGATGTGCAGTTATTTTGGATATGTATCACAGAGGGATAAGAACACAGCGGGAGATGAATGGTGTCCTTGTTGGCAGTGGGAATGGACCCCTTTCCGACTCCTCTGAATAATCATTCTGAACCCTAGCCATGCCTTCAACAACTTAATCAGACAGCCTACTACCTGTAAAGTGGCTGGGCTGATTTGATTGCCATTTTTATTGGATCCCCCACCCATAAATCAAAGCAATGGGGACGGTTCTACAGACATGACCACTCGTCATTTGCTAGTAGCCTTGGAAACATTGTTGCGGGAGTTGTGCGACTGTCAGTGGGGGTAAATCAGACTTTGGAAATGTTGCCCCTTCTCCAGAAGAGCGTTATGGTTAGAGTAAATCATCTTGAAAATTGATGTCACTTTGCCAAAGTGGTTCACCTATCCCTCGATGGAGCTCTGTCATCCCATGTCAATGTCAGCACTTTCATCTTACTTTCTAAAAAGTGCCTTTTCCACATGATGGGTGACTAAGGGATCGCTAAACTGCAGTGGGGAACTTTTCTCAAACAAACTGCTCTGGAACAATACATCCTTAGAGCTTCTCAAGTTATCCTTAAACGGAACAGAGCACCCAAAAACTAATATTCATGTCATTAGTCATTCACCATATCAAACCCAAACACTTTGAGTTTAAAAGCAGAAATTTTGAGAAAATATACACATCTCTATTCTATACGTCCAAGTTGTAAAACTCCAAAAATAAAATTAAATAATTAAATTAAATTAAATTAAATTAAATTAAATGTTAAACTTAGCAGGCATTATCTGGAACAGTGTCCAAATTGAATTAAAATACAATAATAATACTTGCAGTTTGTTTATGAATCCAAACACGCACAAAAAAATACATCACATACAAAAAAACAACTATAACTCAAATCACACAAAACAAAAAACATTTCTCCAAATTATAATTATTTTAATTTTTTGGTAAACTATCCAATTAGGAAGTCAAGAAATTGTCAGACTATTTTATGTACCTAAAAATCCACATTTTTCATCTCTTTTTATCCAAATTCTTTTTGAATATTCTCTTATATTCTGAAAAAATGTCAAATACAGAAGCAAAATTGGATGTAAATGGCAAGTCACATAAAAAAATATTAATTTTAAAAAGTAATTTGATGAGGAAAAAATCTAATGAAAAGTATTAAAACATCAAGGGACTCTATTGAGATGTCCCTTCCAGTAGTGTGTCAAAAGTGAGAGCGCTAATGATATGCTAAGGATTGAAAATTACCATCTCGGATATGTCTAAACCAGTAAACTGGTAAACAAGCCTCCTGTTAGGAACAGGGATGATTTGAATCAACAGGGGTGAACAGATATGGATACTCCCTGCATTAGTGTTAATAGGAACAGATTATGGAGGGATTTGGCGATGTGACCTTCAGTGTACTAATTGAAATAGTATTCAGAGTCAGCAGTGGAGTAATCAAGTTAAACACAGAATCATAAATCATCATGAGAAGAGCTGTCACAACTAAGCCATTAGCCCCCTGTTTTTCATCCACACACCCTCATGGAAATATCTGCCACGCTGCTCCGTAGGTTAATAGGAACAGAAATGGCATTTAAAGTCTATTTGGATCAAATGTACTGCGCGCCTGAAAGTAGAACTTCGCTAATTTACAGGTAATATGAATTGATGTGGTTATGGTAGGGGCTACTTGAGCCGACAGTGGAGTTGGACTTGGGACTGCTGGGAGTTCAGACCTGATGTTTATATGGACCTTGACATGCAGGATTCAACAGGCCATTCTGTGTTAAAATAATTG
>NW_015554074.1:286341-325488 GCF_001515605.1 Sinocyclocheilus anshuiensis
ATATATATATATATATATATATATTTTTTTTTTTTTTTTTAACGATTTACAATTAACTTCGTTTTTTAAAATGTAAAAAATGTTTGTTTGCCATCACATGTTAAATGAAAGATTGAAAATATACCTCCAATAGATTTTTAATGGTGTTAAGCTAAAATCAAATACACCACAAAGTTGTACAATTTTAATAAATGTAATTTAAATAAAATAATACATGAATAAAAATTTTTTATATTAACTTAAAATCTCAGGAGTTACTTTAAGTGAACATTTAAGTCAACGGGGTTCGGCTTACCAAAAAAAATAAATTCATTAATAAAATATCCCTGCAAATCTGTCTGAATAAAGTGTGGTGTTCAGCATTTGTGGTCACTTGTGCCTCCTGTGATGCATATAGCAGCACTCTGTGGCACTGGGTGGTTTGTCTAAGTTCCTAACATCTTTATTGATATCAACAAGTACTCTCCTAGCAAATAGCTTTTTAATTGTTGCGAAATGAGTGAATTAGATACTAAACAGTCGGTTAGCGTCAATGAAACGTCTTTCACAGAAGAGTGACCACCAAACTTGTCAGAACGCTTATAAGAGGCTGAACTGGAGTGCTTACATGGCATTAATCAAATAGCTACGTCTAATTAAACGGGTTTAAAACACGGCTTTTTCTAAATGTTGCTCAGGTATTGCAATAATTTTTGATCACCCAAGCCTGGAAGACAAATAATTAGAACTGCCACACCATTCTGATGAGTGATGTCAGCGTCTCGGAGTGACCTTCCCACTGCTAATTAATTTTCATCCCGAGAAAAAAAAGACCCTGTTGTTGCATATTATTAATTGAGTTCATGAAAAGATGCGGCTGATTAATTTTTGTTGATAATACTTGTCATTCCAGGGAGCGTTGGTGATCATTTTATGGCTTTTTATTTTAGCGCTCCTCAAAGTTGGTCCGACTCATCTGCAGTGCCATTAATTCACTCCAAAGCTGGAATTACAGGACAAACTACATTTAGAGTTAATTACAAATTAGTTGCTTTGCTTTTGAAGTATATTTACAAGACGACAAAAAAAAGCAATGAGTTACGGTTTAATGTAGGCCAGGTCATATAAGAATAACTGTCATGTACTAAAAAAAAAGACCACAGAAGTTGTCAAAATCACCATTTGCATATACTTAAGTTACATTCTTGTGAAACTCTAAAGCAGTTTTTCCCAACCTTTTTTTAGTCGCGGCACCCTTTGGAAATGTTAACAAACTTGTGGCACCCTACAAGTACTGTACTACATCGATGTTTCCTGTCGGTGGACTGAGTGGACTTTGCTGTTCCGATTCGCATGAACGGTATATGAGTGGAGCGACTGAGCGGAGCTCACACGCATAGAGCGGGATAATACATTACACGGCACCCCGGTTGGGAAACACTGCTCTAAAGGATTGCTACACTTTATTTACATTAGCTGTGAGGAAAAGTTAGTGAACCCTTTGGAATTCTGCTGAACTGACTGGACTGTCTGACTCCAATTACCCCCATTTCAAGCTGTCAATATCATAGATCTTTATATCTATTGCACTTTCATATCTATCTATCATAGATCTTCTTTTCCTGTCATTGCTCACTATAGCTAACATTGTTGTCAATGATCCTGATTGTTTAAATCATTTATTTAATAAAAGTATGGCAGTTACTATTATCATGTCAGTGGTGCAGCGGTTTGCTCCAGAAATACAAGCAGCAAGCACTACAGTAAACCTGAGAAATTTGGATTGTGTCATGACCCGATTCCACACCCCTTTTCTCTCGTTCATTTCCTGTTCAGCCTAAATCAATATGTGAGGCATAAAAAGCTTCACAAAATAAATAAAAAATAAGATCAACTTTAGTTACTACTCAAAAAAAGATCATATCACACTTCAAAAGCCTTGCACAGAAAAATCCAGAGAATTCCATACAGGCTACAAACTTTCTTTCACAGCTGCATGGTGTCGTTGTAACCGTCTCCTAATGTTGTAGGTATAGTCAATGGCACTCACAGAAATATTAGAGTTCTCAGGAGGCCTTTCTCAACATAAAATGAGTCCCCAGCTCAGAAGGGCTGCTATTCTTTGATAAGGTATTGCTGCAGAATGCTGTAAAGAAAACCATTATGAATTGATAATGCTGGGCACAGACTTGTTAATAGAAAAAAATGTCATTTATCTGAAACGTCTCACAATCGTCTGTGAAATGCAAGATGTCATTGAGCTGGTGAAAATGTGTCCCTTAATGAATATTCTGACAGTTTCCAAGCATTGTCCTTGACGGCCTAAATGTATGTGAATAGCACAGCGTGTCATGGTTGTAAAATGACATTAATAGAACTGTAATTATACAGCAGCACTGTTATATTTCTCTGCTGTATGTTATTATGCTTGGCATAATAAAATAATACTTGAGGACTAATAAACAGAATTCTCTGTGTAATTTCTTTAGCGACATACAGTTTACAGTGAGCAACGCTGGCCTCAGCCTGCAGTCTTAAAAGTGCTCAAAATATGATGATTTAAACTGGATAAATATTCTTTAATTAAGTCTCATGTGAATTGATAACACCTCAGTTGGAGGGAAACATAGACTTTATGGCTTTACTATATTAATCCACTGGTTTGTGGTTTACCTTAATTGTCATTCCCAGAGAAACTTAAAACACAACACCATGCAGAATACGTTATACTTGTTTTGAGAGTGGAGAAAAAAAAATAGTAACACTTTACAATAAGGTTACATTAGTTAATGTTAGTTAATGTATTAACTAACTTGAACTAACAATGAACAATACATTTATTACAGTATTTAATAATCTTTGTCAATGTTAGCTAATGAAAATACAGTTGTTCACTGTTAGTTCATGTTAATTCAGAGTGCATTAACTAATGTTAACAAGCACAACTTCTGATTTTAATAATGCATTAGTTGAAATTAACATTGACTAAGGTTAATAAATGCTGTAGAAGTATTGTTCATTCTTAGTTCATGTTAACTAAAGTAGTTAAATATATAGTTCAGTCATGAAACTCTAGATGGCGCAGGCGACGGGTTGTTAACGTAACCGATGATATTCAGAGAGTTAAAAGACTTGGCCCAGCTGATTGGTTCATGCTGCATATGCAGCCAATGAGCTTACGGCCTTGCATTTATATGGCTGGCTAGCATTCACTTGAGATTCCTGCAGCGTGCTTACAGAGTTTCTCTGAAACCCTCCACCTTCCCCAGCTCCACCTGTATAGATCTGCTATGGGTTATTTTATATGCTATTAAAGAAATGTGCAGCAGCAGTATGTCTTAAATACTCCCAGCACCATATTGCCGTATGCATTGTCAGTAGCAATTTCCTGTACTTGCTTGCACCAGCAGCAATGATCTACAACTACAGCAATAACCAACAGCAGCAGCAATTCAAGCAAGTTCCTGTACTTGCTTGCAGCAGCAGCAGCAATAATCTACGACTACAGCAATAACCAACATCAGCAGCAATTCAGCAGCAGCGTAGCAGATCTATTCCGCCAACACCAAATACATTAACATTGTTATATCCATCACCATGCTAAAATCTTCCGAGAGTTGTCATGATTGAACTAGTGTTAAGAGTATACCTTCCTACAGCTATATTAGCAATAGTGTTAATTAATGAATTTTATTGAAAAGTGTTACCAAAAAAAGTATTATTATTATTATTTGTCTTGGAACTGGCTGAAGTTTTTAACCCTTTTTTCTGTGGCCTTTGATGTGGAAGTTTAATCTCTCTTTTTTTCAAAAAGCATATACAATCATTTAAAAACCTCAGATCTCATAATCAGTCTGTCCAGAAAGTTTTGTATATTTATTTATTTATTTAGCAGACACTTTTATCCAAAGCGACTTACAGTGCATTCAGGCTATACATTTTTTACCAGTATGTGTGTTCCCTGGGAATTGAACACACGACCTTTTGCACTGCTAACGCAATGCTCTACCACTGAGCCACAGGAACACTGTATATAAGAATGAAGCAAAAAAAGGGGCTTTTCTTCCTGAAACCACAATTCATTGAAACAAATGAAAGCATGTAATTTGTTGCTACCATGTGCAAAACATGTTGCTGCCATGAAAATTCCTTCCAAAGTTATATATGGAGTAACAAATACTACAGCACATTACTTTTCTGTTTAGTGTTATTCAAAAATAATTCAAATAATAAAAGTAGTAGATATCTATAATAAAGTTATATAAAACACACACACAACAGGCTCACTCTAAACAGCCAAACCTTTGAAATACTAAAGAGCAGAATGAAAGAATAAAAGTATTGGCAAGCAATCCAAGAGTCTAAACAGAAAGGATATCGGGATTAATGACTGATTGCCATTCATCTCTTAACCTGAAGGAGATCAGCTGCTTGAATCCTCCTTCTCTGGAGGTGAGCATATGGACAGTGCATCTGTTTTTGTGGCGAGTTGAGCGATTCAACGTAGAGTATAAAACTGGGATTTTGTCCAACTCAAGAGTAAGTTGTCCCCACCTGATAAATGGTTTATGCTTTCCAGATTGCATGTTTGACCATTTAAACTTAATTAATCACTAGTGTTCAAAGACATTGTTTCATGTTGTTGGAGGCTTAAAAAGTGTTGTTTGTTTTCAAGTTTGGGAACATAAAAAACTGCTAGCAACACTATGCATGCACCACTTCAAGGCTGCTTCAAGTTTGGGCAGCCATACTGTAGTTAACATGAGCAAGTGTTTGTCTTTGGAAACATTAACCAAACATTGAAAGCAATTCAGAAAGAAAAAAAATCATTAGACCGGTTTCATTTGTCTCTTCAGACACAAATCCCTGAATAAAGCATGAGCATCCCCCAAAACAATATAGCTTTCAGCACCACCCACTGGTAGGAAATGTCCTATATAAATACTTTTGACAACAGAAATTATATTCTCACAAGACTTTGACCCTCTGTCATTTCAAACTGCCTTTCACCTCTCACTCACCCCAGAGAGCATTCAATCATCTGTAATTGCAATCACACATCACCCTTACAAAACAACTGCTGCAAATGCAATCTATAACTGGACCCGAACAGGGAATGGAAATCCCATTCCTGGGAGCTCTAAAACAAACAATGTGTTAGTCCTATCAGTAACCTCTATCCTGAGAGGACAAGGTTAACATCGACACTCTGTGAATTGGTGCACCCAAAATAACAATCGCACCATACAACACAATCAAAGCGTTCCCGCGTTCCCTCATTGTTTAATTTTCTGGTTTTTATCTGCGATATCTCCCAGCGTGCTCTTATCTTTGACCCTCAGCTTGTAGCTTTGTGGCAGCTTCCCTTTTAGGTGGCTGATGACCTTGGGAGGGATGTCATTAAACCCTGACCCATTTGATGATCCCCTCATGTGGAATACATATGCCAAACGGGAGCCGCTTTCACACAGCAGGGGTGACGTGAAATACTTACAAAAATATGACTTGACACACTTTATCAAATGGGGAAAGATGAAGACAAAACAGCTGCTGCTGCTGCTGTCGTAAGCAATCTGGCCGTGATTGAATAAAAGTGTCAAGAAAAGGGCCGCTTGATGGTCTTTTGTTCTCTCCCATCCAGGTTGATGTTAGTTTGAGCTGTCAGGGGGGAATCACAGCTGTGTGATTTATCAATACTCCAGTGACCTTGTAGCCGGCGGAGGATGAGAGCACAGCGCCCCCCGTTTGAAATCTTGCTGAATGCCCAGAAACGATCCACATTTTGGGTCTGCGTGCCAAGTGGCGCATCGGCCGCCAAAAGAAGGGAGTTTGCTTGCACTGTGGATTTCTTTGAGAGTTGCAAAGAAAAAAAAAGCAACACTAAACAAAAAGGCTCAATGAACAACAATTTTTGTAAAGGATTATTCATTTATAAATATACTGTTGTTCATTCATAATACATTCACGTTAATGAGTGTATACAGAAATTAAGGAAAGAGGGAAAAACTATTGCATTTTCAGGCACTAGTCAACTTTGAGATTTTGGGTTATTTACTTGTCTTCTTTTAGACTAGTGAGACGAAAACAAACATTTTAAAAGTAAACATTTAAGTAGTTATTTTATTAAACTAAGTCTACTTGCCTATTAGATTTCAATTACTTCAGTAGCATGTATATACACAAAACTTTACAGTTTTATTCTTATCTATATTCTAAAGGTTTTTGAGGAACTGGGGAAAAAATCTATTAGTTAAAATTTTCACACTATACGGCTGAAGTGTCTTGCCCTAACATTAAATAATCATTTTAATAAAACAATCAAATTGAGCCTTAATGTAAAGTATTTCCAGAAAAAGCAGAAAAAAAGATATAGACATACATATATATATATATATATAATTTTTTTAAATAATTTTTTAATCCCTCATTTTAAGTTTTTAAACTTGTTTTAAACAAAGTAGAAGACACATTCCCACAAATGTGTCTTCATTTTTTGTTCCAAAGGACAAGCATTGTTATGATGAACCAGATGTTTTACCAGCATTGCACATTCATTACTCCCATAAACCCATCTGTGGAATAGATTTTATGCAAATTTTTCAAGGGATCTGCATAAATGAAGTCCTAATTAATACCTCTGAAGAAACCTCTGTACTGTTTGATACTAAAGTGTTCTTAATTATGAAGGGGAAGGTAAGATGCCCCCAGGTAAAACTCAACAAATGGATAGCGATCAAGAAACATGGCGAGTTTTGTACTCCGGACCTTTTGTTCTTCTGACCTGTAATGGAGCAATAATTAAAATAATGCAGCCTAATGTATGATCATTTCTCATTGGATGGTTATTTTACTGCTTGTGTTATTTACGTGGAATACTAGCCTGCATGTTTAAATACTGTAAGGCATACAAGATGCTTAATATTTTCATAAATGAAAGCTGACATAGACAAAGATATTAGTGAAGATAATAATATATTATATAATTATTAAAAAAAATATATATATTTATAAAATATGCACAAATGAATATCCTACTATTATATTTTGTTTTCCAATACGAAGACAAACATACATTCTAAGTGTGGCTTAAGTGTCCAAATGCATACAGTGCATTCAAGAAGTGTGTCATATATATCTGATTACACTCAATCCAGAACAATCACATTGAGCCATTTCCCAGGGTAGACTGGGATCTATTTAAAGAGGTTTTTGTATCAATGCTTCTAATAAAACCTCATTAATTTCACCCTTTTTCGCTAGGAATGCACAACATGTTTAACCAGATGCCTTTGGAGCAGTCCATTGATTGGCAGATCTGTTTTTCACCAGACACTGATGGCTTTAATGGTGAAGGTGCCCCTTTGTTCAGATTTTATTGACCAGCCAGAAGAGGCTTAGCTTTATCATAGTATTCCACATCACTTTCAGGGCTTAACCAGCGCATTTCACATGACAGTAAATAATACTGTTGGTCAAATAATTCATTAGCACAACAATAAAGAGAATAATAATAGGCAAATCTGTGCATGTACTTGAAGCCGAACAGAGACGAGTGAAGGGAAGGGAGGGGTAGACAGAGGCTAATAGAGACAGCTTTGTCATGTGATTAGTGGTCTGCTTTGAAGGAATCTGGCCAATGACTAAACAGGACGAGGTGTGGACAGATCAGCTAATGGCTTGGAATGCGGCGGCTAAAGAGGTACCAGTAACTCTTATATTTTCTCATATACTTCAGCTCATATATAGTATTTTATCTAATACAGCCTCTAAATTAGATAAATAAACAGCAGTGAAGGTGGGTTTTTTAATTAATTATCAGACAATCATAGAAATTCTGAGTACTAAAATCTTTAAATTATATAGCAGCCTTCATGTTTTTGGACACTTAGAAGTCACACTTGAAAATGAACATCACTGCATCTCAAACCAAGAAGCATTTTAAGAAAGACAACCCAAAATTCAAGCAAAAATATTAAAATAATTATGGATGCACTACTGTATATCTATAACATAATGGTTATATCGACTGATATTAGATTTTCTTTTTAATTATACTGGATATTTAATTGTGCATGTTCATTTTGCTTATTTTACATTGATCACTTAAAGTTAATCTTTAAAAACACTAATAATTAAAAAAAAAGTTAAATATAATCTTCAGCAAACCTCTAAATTAATATCTATTTTTTTAATACTGTACATCATTATTTTATGATTCCTAAATACTTGCAGCATTTAAAACTGCATTTAATTTTCGGTTACGTGTTTCTGTTTTGAATTTATGCAAAATTGTTTACAAATTTTTAAATCAGCTCATTAATCAGATATTTCATAACATGAACACAATTATCGACTTAACAGTAAATGCAACAATAGTGTTCAATAATGTTCAAAATTAAGACTGGGCACCTGTGGTTCCTCTGCTAGGACACCTGTGTGAACTTGAAGGGATCCGACATCTGGTTAAAAGTAATTGCAAAAATGTCTGAGAATGTCAGTTCTGAGAAAATCATTTGTTTGCAGATGCCATTTGGCTGAATAAAATATGATTTGGTAATTTACGTGTGGCTTAAGTGTCTAAATACTTTTTTGGGGTCAGTGTAAGCTATTTCAACACCTAACATCTGTTGTGTGTAGGGTATTTTTTCCTGCTGCCCCCAAAACTGGCAACTGTTTCCTCCAATCTCACAGATGAATAGAGGCATAATGATCTGAGCCTTCAGTGAATATTACAGCATTATAATCTTATTTGTTTGATGCAGCAATTGGACAGATGTTCTCTTGATTTGACGCTTTTTTGGTTACAAAACGTCCTCCATGAGGCTTACAAATATTTATCCACGTAGCAGCGTGAAACTCGTTATGCTGGAGTAGATAAGCTTTGTATGTTTGACTAAAGCATTGCTGTGCTGTTCCTTAATTGCTTCAAATATACAAACCGCTCAAAGACGTAAATACATTGTTTTGAAACAATGAGTTAATGATAAGCTCACAAATTTAGCTTACTGTTTCCACACTCAATTTATGAATAATCATTTCCTGAAGAAACTTTCTTGAGTGGGTATCAATGGGCAAAACGGAATTTTATGAAGATATAGTAGTTCACCCAGAAATAAAAATTTGACGAAGACTGACTCACCCTCAGGCCATACATGATGGATTTGTTTATTACAAACACACAGCTTTTTGCTTCACAAGACAATAAATGATGGACTGGAGTCGTGTTGTGGATTATTGTGATGTTTTTATCAGCTGTTTGGACTCTGATTCTGACGGCACCCATTCACTGCAGAGGGTCATACATTTCTAAATTTCTCCAAATTTGTTCTGATTACGAAACAAACTCGTCTATATCTTGGATGGCCTGAGGGTGAGTAAATGTTTAGCAAAATTTAGGTTTTGGTTGACCTATTCCTTTATTTGAACAAAAACAGTATGACAGACAGAGGTTTTCTTACTGTATATTTACCTTCATTTTTATGTTTTGTACTTACAGTACTATACATAATGTAACATATCACCTTTCAGATTATTAGACACATATCTGTATAACTGAGTGTACATGATAATAGTATACACAGAAATAGTGCTTTTTTATTTTATGTTTTTTAATCTGTTTTGTACTGAGGGGAAAAAGGGGGAATTATTAGTGCATTCGCGCATTTCATTCAATTCCAGGCACATACCTCGTAAAAACAGTTTATATAACTTATAGGAGGTACCTTTCAAAAAAAAATCTGCGATTTTCAGGAGACCAGACTAGATACTTTTTAACTATCTTGTTCCTTTGAATTTGGATACACTTGAGTGTTCCCATATCATTTTGTTCATTCCAGTGTTCAACAAAAAAGCAGTTTCTGCTATCAGATGAATCCTTCCTCTCTCTCTCTCTCTCTCTCTCTCTCTCTCTCTCTCTCTTAAACAAGGGATGGGTTGTCTAGCAAGGAGAACACCTGTAAGACACAGATGAGCGTACCTGAGCCAACCGTCCCGACCGAGTCAATGTGCAATTATTTCAGCTGAAGATTCACCACTGTCTACATCAAACGCTCCACATTCCTTGGGCAGATTAGCCAAAATGATCTTTTATTATTTTGGCCTGCATGGACGAATTGAACTCTATCTGGTCCACATTGCGATGAAATCCGAGACAGCTTGAATGGCAGTGGTATGTTTGGAGTTTGGATAATACATACCTTTTATGAAAGGGCCAACGGCGGCGGGAGATTAATAACTGAACACTGAGTGCCTTTCACTGATACTATCCCTCTGGTCGTCTTGTAAAAGCCTGTTGAGAGGTTAAATTAAATTGCTGTAATAAATGTTTGGTTTCAGCGACGCTGCATTATTGGAAATCAAACAAACACCGACAGGATTTTGTGCGATGACGATCAAAAAGGGAAAATGAATAGGTGGCGGGGGGGTTATACATTTGAAACTGACTTGTTTTCACTTAAACATTAATTAAATTGGAGCTAAAGGAACAATTATATTGATGAATGTTTTTGTAGCTACTGTAATTAAATTAATCCATTTCATTAACAAATTATATTGAACTTTTCCCCAGAGAGCAACATTAGACTTCTGTTCTCTCTTACAAACAAGCAAAAATAATGTTGTGGAAATGATTGCAATGATCAGAGAAGGAAATGAAATGCAATAATACTGTCAAATCTCAAATAAAATGCACAGACAAATACAAACCGATGGGGTGTGTATTGTCATCTGTTGTAACACAATCACGGATGATTGTAACGCACGGGGGAAAACATAATTGGATCAAAACTTTTTCATACCTTAATGGGCTACTCTAGAGAGATCTGGTTCCCTCATTTGCAAATTAAATTCGATAACATTCTGACAGCACAATGCAGCTCTATAAATGTATTTATATAATCACTCAATTATTACAACAACTTACATTATGCTCAAAGAAGCAGTTCAAAGGGCTTAAAAGTCTCACACTTTGATTTATTGTGTACTGTATCAAGTAAATGAATAACATATAACACTACAGAATTTAGTAGCCTATTGTAATGCTACTACACTTTGGGTCATTCAGCAACTACTACTACTACTAATTAATAATAATAATAATAATAATAATAATAAACTTTAAAGCAGAATAGAATATTATCATATTAATAACAGAAAGTGTTTTTTATTCATGTGATAATCATATTCAGAGTTAGATCCCAGATGACTGGCGACTAAACAATGCCATCTAGAGGTAGTGAGCTGACACTACAGTGAGATTGACCTACTCTGACAAGACCCGTGGCCTAGATCAATTTTTCCCCATTTCATGTCAAGAAAAACTAAGGCGGACAAAGCCATGACTGAAGGTGTTATTTGAATCTACGCTATATTAATCAAGACTTCTGTACAAAATTAATTACAGAAGTGTCAATGCATACAACATTAACACAAAGAAAGCGTTTCAATAATATTGTAAGTTACCTCACGCTGCGTTATGTTTTCTCATTGAGGAAAGCTGAAGAGCGAGTCTCTTTGGATACTGATTCTTCTCATTTAATTTGTGAGTCCGTCGGGCCTGCTTGAAGTTAAAGTTAAAGCCTACCACATGTTAACCGCTTCCGGTGAGAAGGGAGATAATAATCTCTGTTCTTAAGGGAGCGTTCAAGATTATTAATATTTTTCGTAGAATCCCGTACGTAAAACAAAAATCAACGAAGTAGACGCCAGACGTTGAATAAACTAATTTTTAGATAAATTAACTAATTAAAACTAACATTTTTCAGGGGGTGGAGACGGGTAGGCTTAGGTATATGTAAGGTGGGAGCTGGATCCAACCTCGCCCCCTGGATCCTGTGTTCTGCAGTGAGGACCATCTCATCTCCTCCTTTAGTAACAATCCTTCATTTGATTTGGTAAAATAGGCATCACTACGATTTGGTTCGCAGTTTTGACGAAAATGAGGTCTGAATGTTATTGACTTGGAAATATTGAACAATGTCTTAAAAACTCAATGGCTAAGATCATTTCTTCATAACACAAACAGTAGCCTATATGGTTTACAATATCTTCGGAAAGTAGATATAGTTTTATATTGCGATAAGTCTTTATTTTATGAACATTTGTTTAAATATAATATCCTTACTCTATTGGATATGATGGATAACCATGGTGACATTCTCAGCTACAATGATTTCTGCCTGAAACATGGATTTGTATGTCATCCTAAAGAGTTTCACACAGTTGTAAATGCCATTCCTAGAAGCATGGTATTATTGCTCAAAGGGATTCTTTCTCATAACAGAATGTCCTGTGTCAATATCCATGTTAACCCTCTTACCTATAAACCTATAAGTTAAGTCTGGAGTGTTTAAAAAAGATTGTATGCAACACTACTTGATTAACAACCTTCTTTGTTGTGGTACATTTTTTATTCATAAGTGTAGATTTTTGAAAACCACCCCTTCTTTTCCTTGCTTCATAAATGACCTTAGAATTATTGTTTCATCCCTATGTACACTTTCGAATAATAAGGCTATTACGTTAGCTAATTTTTTTTCAATGAGTTTAGTGACTCATATCTTATAACCCCTTTTGCAAAGTTATGTAAATGTATTATTATTTTATTTTATTAATAAAATTCATCTTGAATTTCTAATTCAAATTTAACTACTGCTATGCAATGTATATAACGTATAGTTATGTCTGCCTTATATATGTGCCACTGTATTTTGATATTTCTTACTTTTGTTCACTTAAAGCCTGTTTTGTTTGTACATTTTTTTATTTTCAATAAAAAAAAATCTCTTTTAGTAAGAGAATATGATTATTGTGTATTACTTAAAACCTGTAGTGTTTTATATACTAATATAAAATATTATTTATTCTTCTCATGTAAATTGTTTGCTGGCTGCCATGTTTGCTGATGGAAACTCAGTTCATGGCTGACATGTAGTTATGGTATCCACCAGCAGAGGCTAACTGGTTCAGCCAAACCTTGACCTCTTGACAAAATCCAGTTGCTTTTAGAGTGCTACACTGATGACATGTTTTTGTAGGCCAACCCGGAAATTAGAATCACCTTTGTTCCCTCGAGAAAAACAAAAACAAAACACAATAGCATTTTTCCATTGGCTTTTCGATTTTTGCAGAAAATAAGATCTGTGACCAGCAGAAGTTTACATTTTTGCATGTTTTGTTCATACAATCGCCAGGAATAAACAAACTAACACTTTTTTACGGAAATTGGGCTGAACTTGAATTTTGATTTGGTTTATGGTTTTTAACAGAAATGCCTACTCACTCCTAAATCCTATAGATGCAGTCCTATGCAGTCTTTTTTTCCCACCAAAGCAGTCTAAGCAGTCTGCTAGTGTTTTTATATAGTTATCCCTCAATATAATTGTGTCCCAACAGTTTGTACTTGTCTAATCTACATTTCCCATTATTAGAAATCCTGAAGACGCCCATATTCATCAATAAAACCAAAGGTAATTCACACATATCTCTCTTTCTATTTTTTTCTGTCTGTGTGCTAGTTCACATGTCACATAAACACAAATACTCACATTATTAGTTCTTTTCAGTGCCATCAAGCATTAAATATTATCTTAAAAGCTCTTTCAGGTGCTGGTTCACATGTCAAATAAACACAAATACTCACATGGATTAAGTAGTTCTTTTCAGTGCCATCAAGCATTAAATATTATCTTAAAAGCTCTTTCAGTAAGCCACCCATAATTCCACTGACAATGTGGGCTTCCTAACACATCACACCCTTTAAAACTATAACTTTACACTTGACATTATAACCTGCTTTTTTAAAATATCACAAAATATGAATGCAATTGGTGATCAATACCACCCTTTTGAGAAAACAAAAAAAATAAACATGTTGAATTTGAATTTCAGGATCAAATATCTTTTCTTGTGCATGACAATGTTTATTGTAGAGCTTGAGAGAATTTGACCACTTAATGCAAATACTTTCAAAACACCAAAGAGCTCACACTGTATATATGTCATGAATGTTGTGTTAAAATACAACCCATTTGCATTATACATGGCTTTTTTTTTTACTATGATTTTAACCTGAAAATGATAAACAATAAGAATTCACAATTCATCTGTGGTAAACAGTTTTTAGACATGTGAGTTTATTAGTTCATGTACAGTAGATGCTCACTCACATGCTTTGCATTTTCTAAAGTCTGGCATCCAATTGTCGGCATATCCTCAGTTTTTAATGACATGCAACATGAATTACTTGCATTCATACGCTGATGTCCGTGTGCCAACATCAACAGATGCTCCCTGGCTGCTATGATCCTTAAATTCTCCAATGAGCAACAGAAAATACTCGCCTTTGATGCGCATTCAATACATAACTAGATTTAGTGGATCTTGATTTAACATTTGGCAATGTGGCATAGGCATGGCAAAACAAAATGTTTGTGCATGTATGTCACAAATAATGTCACAAATAGACTTCATGACAAACACATCAATGAAATGAATTAAAAATCAGTATTTTAGCAGTATTTTAAATGAAAGTCTGCTGTCTACAATTCAGCATACGCCTACCGCAGTCAAACCATTAAAGGGAACTTTTTTGTCCACACAATGAAAGTCATTGGGGTCCAAAACAACATTGGACTCCACTGATTTTCACCAAAAAAAAAAAAAAAAGAGAAAGAGAGAGACAATTTTCAAAATATCTTAAATGTTCCACAGATGAAAGTAAGTCATGCAGGTTTTTTAATGAGATGAGGGTGAATTAATGATGACAGAATTTTCTTTTTTTGGGTGAACTATGCCTACTGTCAGAATATTTTACCCAGAAATATTATCTGATTAATGCTGCAAATGTAAATCAATAGCAATCTTCAGAAAACCAGGTCTAACTTCACAAAGAGAAACATCAGAGGTCCGTCACATGGTTCCAGTTTCAGTGGTTTGTCTGGCCCCAGAACAAATCTCTAAACCTGTCCAACATGTGTCTTTGTTTTCCTAATATACCTATGTTTGGTTTTCAAATACTTCTGTAAAGCAGCACAATGCAGGTTCACATATGAATGATGGGAACGACCTTTATTTCGACATCACAATTCATTTGTCATGCTAACACATACTGTATGTTTCACTTATTGGAATATTGATTTCCTTTCATAATAAAATGAAACTTTCACGCACACTTTTTACTAATCAGCAACAATTTGATGGACAGAATTGGGGTTTTCTACATATTTAACTAGAGTATGGAATCATCCTGCCACAATCATTCAGCCAGGCAAATAAGCCTGTTTGACTTCCTGTAACTGTCAATTTTTTTATTTTTTTATTTTTTTACATTTTTACAGCATAACAGGTTTTATGAACTAAATTTTCCTTAAGTGACATCAAATCTGTCCACAAATCAGCCTACCAAGACATTCCAAGTGATCGTTTATGATCGTGTGCTATTTTAATCAAAACATTCCTGATATTTGTCCCTGGCAGCAACTTTGCCTACTTCAACACTTCTCCTAGCATGTTGGCAGAACACGCAATCCACACAGGCAGCTGCAGTGCAGTCAAGCAGTTTTGCATACCAGCACATATGGCCCAAAGGAGAGAGAGGGAGAGGGGCATAAATGGGAATTAACCCATTCCATGGAATTCCATACTGTATTCACATGAATTAAGGATCTCATCAGTCAAACACAACAGAATAGTTTTAGTTGGCTTATCTTGACTGATTACCTTCAAGCGTTGTTAGTTGAAACAGTATTATAATTTATAACGTTAAGATGATAAGGCCATTAATTTAACTTAAACATTTTGGTAAGCAATTCAGACATTTGGTCTCACTTTATTTGAAATGATAAAAAAGTAATAATTTTAATGGATTGACAGACAGACAGACAGCTAGACAGATAGATAGACAGATAGTTTTTTTAATAAGCATAAATTACCTAAAAATTTACAGAGAGAATTTATATTCAATATGGCAATATGTATTGTTTTACAGCAGTAAGTTATTTTTTTATAATTTTTTTTCACCGTATCCCACCTTTTAGGCAAAAAATATCCTTATAGAATAAATAATATTCCTCTAGGTCCTCACATTTATCTGAATTGGAGTGTTGAATTTCATTTTAATTTTAGTTTTAGTTCATGTTTACTGCATTATTTAAGTGGGAATTATGTTATTTTAGTGTTTTGTGTTTGTATGTTGGAAACTTTATTTGTCACTGTTGCTGGAGAGGCCAATTTTGCTAAACTTTAGGTTACATTTGTGCTTTTATAAGTACAAATATTTGTAATAGCTAAAATAGGTTGGTATATAAAACATTATATGATTTAATGGCATATACACCACTAAAATATACAACACCAAAAGATCTGTATTTGTATGGTAAATTTCTGGCAACTACAACAGCCAGTTTTAATAATAAATAATAATCCATTTACATATGTATTAAAAAATAAATTTTTATTATAGTGCATTCCCAAGTTGTTGTTTTTTTCTTTCTTTCTTTTCTTTGCAAGACTATTGCAGATCCTGAAAACATGTTTGGGTGAATTATTAATGTATGATGATAAAGCCCCGCCCCGTTTTGAGGCATTGAAACGAGGCAGTTGCGTAATTTGTCTTGTCAAACGTGTAAAGCGCTCGACATCTCTGGCTGGCTGTCGTTTCGTTCTCATTTGCGGCATATTGAATGACGTGATCTCCAGTTTATTTCAGCAGAGGACATGCGGTTATGGGCAACGCTTTGTTGAGCAGGATCCACGGCTAGAATAAAACACCTCTAAGAACTGAACGAGGCATTGAGAGAGGACGATTACAGTGGATTTAATGACACTCCATCAAAGCATCACATTCTGGTAGAGTGAATCTGTAATCGCATGTTACATTGGTAAACAGTGCTGGTTGGCAAGCTTTCCGAAATGCCTGTGTTGTTTATGCTTTTGATCTAAAACATAACATAATAGCTGAACAGCTTCTATTTTATAGTAATGTTTTGTAATGGTGTTCTCCTGTACGTTATATTGTATGTATGAAGCATGCTGGATGAATTGTGCCGAACTCTGCGTTGACCTTAATCTGAAAACTCCATAACAGCAGAGCAGCTGTAGGCTCTAAATTCAGATGGAGTATTTCCTAGTTTATGGATGGCAGAGAGAGAGAGAGAGCGAGCCTGTATGGGGGTTCCTTCTTCGGTGTAAGGTAGCAACAAGCCTGAGTATTTGGAGATGCACACAAGCTGACTTGAAATTGGCAGAAATTTTAATAAATTTGAGCTGATCTTTGAGTTTAAGAGTGTGGATATACACGTGAACACAGTGGACAAAAAAGTCAGTCAGGTTGAAGATGCATTCCTCTAAACTTGTCTTGAAATTCTCAGGAATTTCTGCATTGTTTACTAGAAAGCTTAAAGGATTTATGCCAGAGGGTTATATAGGCCTATAATAAGTGAAGAAAGCTATACATTAACATTACCATGTCAATGAGTGTTGCTTGGCTGGATGTATGCAATGCTTTAAGCCAATCAGCTCAGTGATAAATACCATGTGACTCATGACTGTAGAGTATCATGCTGATGACACCATAAGAACGCATACAGAGACCCAAAACCTTCACAGAGCAACCAGTTTGTGCTTTTAAAAGCGCAATAAAGAATCAGACAATGGTAAAACAATAACATAATGAAATATTTGCGTAGAATACAGCAAGATTACAGATACAGCATTTGGCTAACAGGGACATGCTAACCACCTGAACCTAGATTTTTGCTATATTTTCCAGGATTGTTGAAACAACAAACTTGTTTCTGTTCATGTATTGTGTTTTTGTGGTGAATGAAAACCCATTTTTTCTGTCCCTCAGATCAAAAGAAACATGGATGGATACCTGCCGCCTCAGTTTTATGCGTTGTCAGACCATAAGAAGTTTTGTCAAGACAATTCCCTCACGATGGACCAAGGCACGCCATACAGCATAAACATGAATGTTTTTTTACCGGACGTCACCTACCTACGGACCGGCATGTGTAGACCCGTGAGGTCCGCGGCGCCACAGATAAAGACAGAACCTCTGCATTCGTCTTTCAACCACTCCAGTTGCCACGGCTCGGTTGCACCCGCCATTACGCATCCAGAGTACACAAACCTCTACAGCCCAGCTACGGAAACGGGTAGCAATGTTTACGTCAAGCATGAGACGCCGTCCCTCGAATTCCCAGATGTTCCACTTTTTCAGCTGTTGCATTCGGAGCTCGAGCCCAATGGTGGCCACCCTTGCACAGATTCCCACAATGCCACATGCCCTCCGATGCTGACGTATAACGGCATTCACACACACCCCAGCCAGATTGCAGAACGACCGCATTGTAATATGAGCAACAGTGGATATTCGCTACCTACCCAGTTTGGTCAGCATCCTCAGAAGAGGGCGGCCTATCTACCACCCTCCCCTCCAAACTCAGAACCGGGCAGCCCAGACAGGAGGAAAGAACTCATACAGAACTTATCGCCACCTCCGTCATATGCTGCCAGCATGGCGTCTAAAATGGCAGGTCTTACCCCTGGACCAGCACTTTCTGTCCAAACACAAGCAGTACCTGCCCAATACAACCGCAGAAACAATCCCGATCTAGACAAAAGGAGAATACATCACTGTGATGTACCAGGTGAGATTGAATTTAGCATCTAGACACTTTAGTTTGTGACTATAGTATACACACTTTATTTGAAATAACATTCAAGGCCTTGATAGGAAGCTGCGGCTTTTTCCACATAGTCTATATGACGCAGTGCAGGCTTAAATCACTATTCAGATGATTTAATGTTGTTGAAAAGATATTGCGGACTGACATGACTAAACTTTGGGCAATTACCAGTTTCTAGGTTGGACTTTGACTGACTAAGGGGCTTAGGACACAATGGTGAAACCTTTTGACATTGTATATGAGGCTGCTGGACAAGTCAGAGCTGGCCAGAATGTTAGTTCAAAGGGTAGTTCACCCCTAAATGGAAATTTCCTCACCCTCGTGTTGTTCCAAGCCTACGTGACATTATTCTTTCTGTGGAACACAAAATAAACTATTTTGAAGAACTTCTTTCCCTTTTTTATGGACAAAAACTTTTTCCAAAAATATCTGCTTTTGTGTTTCTCAGAAGACAGAAAGTCATGCAGGTTTGGAACGAAATGAGGTTGAAGAAATTCATTCACAGAATATTCTTTTTTTTTGGCAAACTATCCCAATAATGTTTATATAATGTATATGAGCTTAAAAGTTATGGTATGTATTAACATTTATTGTATTCTTATGCATCAGGATGTAAGAAGGTCTACACCAAGTCCTCACATTTGAAGGCCCATTTACGTACTCACACAGGTAGGACATTTAATAAATGTTATCACACAAAATGAGAGCTGTTCACACAATCGTTAGTGTGGTATTGCTGTCACATATTTGTGTGACAATAACATTTAATTTAATATAAAAAATATACGTTAGTAATAAAACCAGAGATTACAGTCATTTAGGCCATTTAGTCCGCAAATTTTCTCTCAGAAAATGCTGAACATTTTACAAGGAACCTTCTAAAAACAACCCAAACTATGCGGTTCTATTATTTATTTAACAGATATACTAATCAACACAACTAAAACTTATCTTTTCCAACTGAAGTGATGAACTGAAGTCACAGATATGGTGAAGGATTCATAAGACTGATTACTTGTCTGAGTCTTTTTGAATGATTCATTTAAAGGACTGGCTCATAAGGGTCATTTGGTCATGAAAGGTACTACAGTGATTGTGTTCCATTTATTTGATTCACTAAAAAGAACCAGATTTGACATTTGTTTGTGAACCAGACTATACCACTCAGGCTTATTGTGTGCAGCCTATGAGTGTGACTCTACAGAAAGAGCTTTTCTTGCCATTATTATGCAGTACACAGCATTTTATCTCATCAAATTTTGGTGGTGTTCTCCCCTCAACCTGTATTGGCCTGCGTTTTGTTGCAGGCGAAAAGCCATACAAGTGCTCATGGGAGGGGTGCGACTGGCGATTCGCCCGCTCTGACGAGCTAACGCGCCACTTCAGGAAGCACACGGGGGCCAAACCTTTCCAGTGTGCCGTATGTAGCCGTTGCTTCTCTCGATCGGACCACCTGGCCCTCCACATGAAAAGACACCAGAACTAGAGCCGCCTGCTCTCGTTGTTCTGACGGTGCCGTGGGAGGGCTATCAGGACCTCTGTTGATGATACTAATTAGGATTTGGGTGTGTTGGTTAATCTTGGGTTTTGGCAGTTCATCAGGTACAACGGGACCAAACCCTGCCGTCAGTACGGCTCCTGTGGTCACAAAACCAGCTAATTGATGAGAACTTGGCTCATTTGCCAGATGGGACATTCTTTTGACATGTTTGTTTGTTTGTCTGCATACTTTGAGGTCATAATTTATGACATAACTACTTTTAATGTGCCTTTTTTACCTTGTAGAATGGAGGTGCCATGTAAAATGTACAACGTTCATGAACTTGTGGGCAGTTTTAATCTTCTTTAAAGCAATATTCCAGATTTAATACAAGTTAAGATTAATTGACTTCATTTGTGGCATAATGTTGATCATGTTAAACACATGATCTTGTGGCTATACTATTGAAACATTGAGAATTTTAACGTTTACAAGATTGGCCCCATTGAACCCAGATTTTGGAAGTTGAAATTAATTATGGTAATCAACATTATGCCACAGGTTCTATCAACGAGTTTAACTTTTATTGAACCCAGAATATTCCTGTAAATGACTACTCATACTTGTATCACAAGGTAAATCATAAAATGCGCTGTAGTCTTGGTTGTAGAACCAAACTGCAGAACAGTCATGAGAATGTGAGCCACAAAAGTCACAATGAATTAATGTCTCTTAAAAGCAGCACTTGATAAGAAACAGAGCTTCAGAAATTTGTGCGGGAGCCGCCGGGTAATTAGAAAATTAAATGTAGCTTCAGAACACCAAAGAGTTGGATGAAGTCCAAACTATGATATGTTTCGAAGAGGATTTGCTTTATGTAGGCAAAATGTTTGAAAGAGCACAATCTGAAGATTGATTGAACTCCTTTATGTTAATTCCTGTGTTATACTGAAATGCAATAAGTGGTACAAATGCTGTATTTTTCCTGGCAAGAGGACAGGTCGGATATCGATTACTTCCATAGTTGTTTATTTTCCCTACTATGCATTTGTTTGGGATAAATGATAGCTTTAAATGTACATATAACGTATTTATTTTGCACAGACTATTTTTATTTTTTTTTCTATTTTATAAAATGTAACTCAACGCTTACATGAAATGTGTACTGGGTTACTGGGAAGTGGTTTTAGAAATCTTTGTTCAAACTAATAGTGCTCTAAATGGCCGCATTATGTGGAACAATGTGGCAGCTGATTGTTTACATTAGTTGGTTTGGCTTATGGTGTGTGTTACATCTGTATGTGTGGCCCCATAAAACCTCTTATTTTCCATTACAGTGATAACAAATTTTCCGCCTTATTTTTCAGAGATTGCAAATGCGAAACAGAAGGGACTCATTACACATGACAATCCGATGTTGTTCCTGAGATGGAAGTAAAATAGATTGGGGACATATGGAGTTTGTTTTTATCTGAGGTAATGTAATACGAGGATCCACAATGTTTATATGGTTTAGAGAGAGAGAGAGGAAGAACATATAACTCTATTTACATTTGTAACTAGACGTTCTTCATTTGGTGACCAAAACCGAAAGAGAAACACTCTTAATTGCTGTAATTAAAGGTTCAAACTGCTTAAGTTTAAAATGTTAAACGCCCATTAATCACTCTAATTTGCAGCATTTAGATGAGTACAGTTAATGTTAAATGCATACATCATTACTGTTATTACACATAATATGGAGGCAGGTCTTTAAAGTCTTAGTCTGTCAGGTTAAACTGGAGTGTCCAGTCATCCTGGCTCACATGTGATTAGGTGAATAAATGGAGGTGTGGTTACAGTTGCTAATACGGGCTGTCAGATTTGAAATCACAGAGTTAAAAGTTGATGGTATTGAGTGGTAACACCCAATTAAATTGATACTATAATTATCTCGCCTGTATACAAATCACTGAGAAGCCTAACAGTAGAAAGGCCTCAGTCATGAAAATAACCTGACATTTTCACAATGCATTCTTTTCATCACTAGGGTGTATGTTATTTTCTGAATCAGTTCTTACATAAGCTACCAATTCTGAACATGAACAATTCACTTTTTTTCCCCCGCTTAATATGAGTTTAGTATTATATACTGATGTTATTGTCCAGAACTAAATCACAGTTAGGCCCACACAGGAACAAATACACTAAAAACACCAAGTGAATATACTGTATGTTGTTGTATTGTTAAAGAAACCTTCCCTCCAGGATTATATGTTGAGTTATCACAGAACTTCAGAAGTATGTATGCTAACAAAAACTAAGATGGAATGGTGGAGGATTTTTTAGTATTTCTCAAATAAAGGTACAATTTTTAATTAAAATACAAGTCAGTTACCACTTTTGACGATGTATTGTCCAGCGTATGGTGAGTTTTATTTGTCTGGCCTCTTTTTAGCAGAGGTTAGCATGTTAGCTGCATGCTAAGTCAGCACATGTCACATTGCGCCTCAAAGTAAAGACTCGCTGGCCAAACAGAGTGATGCTATTTGATTATTAGTGATTGCCGGCTAGTAACTTTAAGATTCTGTGTTATATAATACTTGTTAAACATGCCCGAAATCAGCCCAGCTGCTTTGTCACTGAGGAAGATTGTTATCGTGAAGTCGATGCCTTCATGTTTCTTTGAAAAGCCCTGTGTCAATAGGGAACTCATTTATTTTCTTTCATGGAAAGGAACAATAGTTTAATTCACTATTTGACCTGACATTTAGATGATCTTTGCAGATGAGAGTATGGATCAAACAGTAGCTCAGCTGTGATCCTCTTTAGTGAATGCCATTTACTGAAAGAACTTATAGGATCACTGTGAGGTTGCTCGTACCCTTAAGGGAAAACTATTGCGTTATCACACTGAAAGCAGTATCAGTGGAAATGTTTCATACGACTCAAAAATGTAGTAATTCTATGTTGTTCATCTGACTCAAAGTTTTATTTGCACATCCTATGTTTCTAATTATAAAAAGGCCCTGAAGTTGTGTGGATATTCTAACAAATCAAAATGTTGGAGATTTTAAAATTACGCTCACCAAGGCTGCATTTATTTGAACAAAATTACAGTAATATTGTGAAATATTGCTACAATTTCAAATAACTGTCTTCTATTTTAATATATTTTATAAAGCATTTTATTCCTGTGATGGCAAAGCTGAATTTTTAGCAGCCATTACTTTAGTCTTCGTTGTCGTAATCATTCAGAAATTATTTGGTGCTCAAGAAACATTTCTTTCTATTATCAATGCTGAAAACAGTTGTGCTGCTTAACATTTCTGTGAAAACCATAATACATTTTTGTTTCGGGATACTTGGAATAGAAAGCTTAAAAGAACAGCATTTATTTTAAATATTTTGTAACATTATAAATGCCTGTCATTTTTGATCAATGTACTCTTAAAAATAAAGGTGCTTCAAAAGGTTCTTCAAGCGATGCCATAGAAGAACCATTTTTGGTTCCACAAAGAACCATTCAGTCAAAGGTTCTTTAAAGAACCATCTCTTTCTTACCTTTTTATAATCTGAAGAACCTTCTTTCGCCACAAAGAACCTTTTGTCAAACAGAAAGGTTCTTCCTATGTTAAAGGTTCTTTATTGAACCATTTAGACAAAAAGGTTCTTCTATGGCATCGTGAAGCACCTTTATTTTTAAGAGTGTAATATGCCCTGGCTGAGCGCTGAAAGGGATTAACTTCTTTATAAAAATTTAATAAAAAATAATAAAAAAGAAAACACAACTTTTGAATGATAGTGTATTTCTAGAGCTTTCATGATGTCAATTATTTAATGTGGTAGCTTTAGTACTTACTAGCTTGTTAGGAACTAGCGTTGTTACTCAAATCCAAAAATAAAAATTCTCATGGGAATCCATGGGGCAAAAACACTAATCAAGTAAACGTGAATAAGTATACATGCCAATATGTTCCATACAAAATGCAAGTTTATTAACTTCCATGCCTCCGATTAGATTATCAAACAAGTATAATGTGTAACCTCAATTTCAATTCACAGCTCAAATCTTCTGGAAAAAAAAAGAAAGAAAAGAAAATACAGAGAATAGCAAAAAGCACAGAATATTTAGACAACTTCTGGAGAAGCAAAATAAAGCTGAAACACTTTCAACCTCTGAAACGATTGGGACGTGACAACCTCCAGCAGGATCCAATGGGAAGGGAATCCCTTTGAAGTGTAGCAGGGTAAAATATCACTTTACATTAAAACCGAAAAGGGGAAAAAAGCTCTGAATATATTTACAATACACACACTATACATAAATACAAGAAAGATAATTACGGAATATCAGCAAAACAAGAAACAAAGGCCATTGAGTAAATACTTGATTCCAAAGAAAGTAAAGTAAATACATAAAGGCAATATTTTACAGAGACTCGAGGGGGGAAATGCTGTTCACGGAGGAATTATGCCATACCACTAGTGTCTTAACATTCAGAATATTTCCTGCGACTGCTTGATTTCCATAACTGGGGATGCATGAGAAGTTCACACGATTTTATAAAGTTAGAGGTAAACCAGAGTCCTGTTAATTAAGCAATTGTGTCCTTCCATAGGTGAGTAATACCATATAAATCTTATGCAGCTTCCATAGGAGACACATAAAGAATGTTCAAGAAACACCAACCGGGATACTTACAGCTTCAAAATGGTTCATAAGGCTCAGTGCATTTCAAAGGAACAGATCTTTGTGTCGTGTCTGTGCTATTAAACCAGGGAAACCGTGAAAATCTTAATACTAGGCACTCGTCATTATTGCATAACTTCGACCCTGTTTGCCTTTACAAAATTATGCCACAAAAAACATAAGAATGCCAAAGGGGAGGGAAAGTAATGCAGAAATGAGTAAAACAACCCTTTCTTTTTTTTTGTTTTTTAAGAAATTAAATCTTACTGGTATCTATACTTGTATATTGGTTGCTCATCATGACTCTTGAATACTGTGTTGGAAACGCTCATTTAATTTGGGTTGTTTTTGCTTTATTCACATTTTTAGAGTCAGTATAAAAACACTGAAATTGCTAAAAAATGAGGCAGCACCGCCCGAATACTGTAATGAGCTGAACATTTGATTTGATTGTTCATAAAAACTGCATGCAACTGCTACCGGTTTCACTTAAACCGGCCCCACATGTGCGTTTGCAGGGACAGTTCAGCCAAAAATTGAAAATTCTGTCATCATTTACTCACCTCCATGTCGTTCCAAACCTGTCTTTCTTTCTTCTGTAGAACACAGCAGCACTTGTTTTTGTCCTAAAAATGTCAAAACAAAATTCTTCACAATATCTTCTTTTGTGTTTCTCAGAAAAAAGTCATACAGGTTTGGACTGACATGATGGTGAATAAACGATGACAGATTTTGTTTTGGCTGAAGTATCCCTTTAAGATGACAAGCCTTCATTTTTCTCAAACATTGAACAGTTGAATATTTTTTTATTATATTAGCTGAATGAATGTCTCTGAAAAATCTGCATATTAGGTATAAAGATAATCCCTTGTATTTTTAAAAAATCCCTATTTTAATAGGTATTTACAGCCTGTAAAACAGCAATATCTTTTCACTTTCACATATATTACAACATCTTTAAAAGTATTTTTTTTGTACAGAAAATAGTCATATGCAGATGAAGTGCCTCACATTACAGACACGCTTCAAAATACAGAATATGATGATAAGATACATTGGTGATTAACGTCACGTCTATCTTAAAATAATTACTTCCATACTTCATAAAAACAAGGTGCTCATGTTATGTTCAAGCCCATATACAACAGGATACACACGTGTACACAAATACATAGTGAGGAACATAAAACATGGTGCGTCATAATACTTCAGAATAAACAAACAAACAAACAATGTTAGAAATGGACTGGTCATCTCTAACGGACAAACGGTTACTAAGTAATGAATGTTTCTATCGATACGTTTCCTTTCACAGCATTTGACTTTTGTTTCCTTTTGTTGGTGATGAAAAGTCCCTACATGCCCCAGCAACTGTGACTGATTGTAGATTTAGTCAGCATGTTTGATCACCCCTGCATGCACAGGCAGACCGTAAAGTCAATGTAAGTTCTAGTATATCTAATCATCTGAAAAGCGGTCACGAGGCTTTCTGTGGCCACTTTAAAGTGCATATGGATCACAGGGACAGAAGACTTTGACAGCTTCTGACAGCTCTCCTTTACAGTTTTTCTCAGTCGCTTTGGTGCATTTCTCAAATCAGAAATGAAATTCTCAAAACTACTTGTACAACTTCCACATCATCTAGTCATTTGTACACATCATAAAAGCAGTTTCTCATTCTTTTGAACAAGCTGCGATTGCTTTGGTACATTCATGCAATTGATTATGTACATTTATCTGCGGTTTCCTGCATTATCAGTTGCTAATGTCATGTTGCTCAAAATGTATTATATAGTTTTCTGTGCAATAGTCTTACCCCTCAAAACATCTAGTCTTTAGTTCATCGTATAATTCATTAAATGCAAAATGGTCCATCTGTCATAAACTGTCAAGCACATTTTTTACACATTATTAGACTTTTTGTAAATTTGGTATGAATTGTGCAAGTGAATCTTGACTTTCACTAATGAAGAAAGTGTAGATCAACCAATGATAAACCATTTCTCTGAAATACCTCAAAGGTTCATCTCATGAATCTTCAGTTGGAAAGCATATACTGTATATACAGAGGACAACACAAGAGTTACAAATGCTGACAATGGACTTTCTAATTGATTTATTTTCATCTTTGTGCCCATATTTCTTTTTCCTTTTCTATATCACAATGACATTGTAATGTGTGTTTTTTTGGTCAGACCACTAACTAGTAAAAGTGTAACTGGGAATTCTATCAAGTCTCTTCCAATCAATATCCCACATAAAGTAATGTGTAAATTTGTACTTTTGAAATGGATATATGGCATACATAAGCATATGGCATACTGTTCAATTCAGTAGTACAGTAACTGTCATCCAAAATGTTGCCATAGTTTACATCAGGCAATACTAAAAAAGTGCACTGTTATACTGACAACATGACTAAGCATTTTGACTATCTTGTTTGTGAACAATGACACAAGGACTTTTCATTCTGATGGCACTGATATGTTCATTGACATAAATACTTACTTTTGAGAGATGAACTAAAGATTTTGAGTAAGTTACAGGCTTTTGCAGATAATCTATTGTGTGGTGCTGTTTATACGAATTGTTTTGAGAAATGCACATACTTTTTTGCAAATATTAAGGAAGATTTGAGAAATGCACCAAAGTGACTGAGAAAAACTGTAAAAACAAAAAACAGAACTTAAGACATCTTAGTGAAAACCTCTACCTTAATGTGAACGGCACAGCGTGGAACATACAGTGAATTTATCTGGGTACAGTATGTAAAAGAATTCACACAAGTGCAGCATATTGCTTTTTTCTTAGTGTAGTGTGTGCTTATGTATATGTTTGAGTTAAGAAATCTCTCGTCATACTTTTTTGCAAATATTAAGGAAGATTTGAGAAATGCACCAAAGTGACTGAGAAAAACTGTAAAAACAAAAAACAGAACTTAAGACATCTTAGTGAAAACCTCTACCTTAATGTGAACGGCACAGCGTGGAACATACAGTGAATTTATCTGGGTACAGTATGTAAAAGAATTCACACAAGTGCAGCATATTGCTTTTTTCTTAGTGTAGTGTGTGCTTATGTATATGTTTGAGTTAAGAAATCTCTCGTAGAATGCTAGAACGACAGACAGACAGACAGACAGACAGACAGATAGATAGACAGATAGATAGATAGATAGACAGATAGATAGATAGATAGATAGATAGATAGATAGATAGATAGATAGATAGGAGAAATTTCTTAAATAAACATTAGAACAGATTCTAAGATCAACAGATATGGCTCAGTAAATATTTGAACCACTTTCTAACATCTCCAACATTAGGATGCATTAAAAAAAGAGAGAGAGAGAGAAGAAAAACACTAAGAGAGCCTATCAGGGATCCCTTTGTAATCCAGCTCACTGGCTGCCCTCTACTGGTGACTTTGGAGATTGTTCAATTGCTGTGATGCTAAAATGATGCTAAAATATATGTGGGTGGAAAAATTGTAAAATTGGTACATTGGTAACACTTCACAATAAAGTTGGATTCATTAACATTATTAATGCATTAGGTATCATGACCTAACCATGAACAATACTTTAACAGCACTTATTTACCTGGGCTACTGTTAATTTCTATATACTGTACACCAACAGCCTACATTTAAACATTTCAAGTGTTAACTAACATTACTGTATGATGAACAAAGGTGAATAGTGTAATATATCATGAATAAAACAATAGTATATTTATAATTTACTATTTACTTAGATTATAAATGCTTGTACATTCTAAAGTTTGGGGTCATAAAGTTTTTTTTTTTTTTATAATTAACACTTTTTTTCAGAAAGGAGGCATTAAATTTATCAAATGTGACAGTAATTAATTTATAATGTTACAAAATATTTCTATTTCAAATAAATCACTTTCTAATCATTAAAAAAAATCCCGAAACAAACTGTATCATGATTTCCACAAAAATATTAAGCACAGCTGTTAATAGAAAATGTTTCTTGAGCACTAAAGGATCATGTGACACTGAAGACTGGAGTAATGGCTGCTGTAAATTCAGGTTTGCCATTACAAGAATAAATTACATTTTATATTAATATGTAAATATATGATTATTTAAATGAGAAAACAGTTGCTTTGAATTGTATTACTGATTCATAATTTTGATCAAATAAATGCAGCCCAGGTGAACATAAAATTCTTTTCCAAAACATTAAAATTCTTACTGACCCCACACTTCTAAATGGCAATGTACATTGTTAGTTCAATGTTACCAAATGCATTAACTAATTGAAGTGTTATCAAAATAATTAGCAAATGGATATACAGATGTTTGCAAAGCCGCTTCATAAATACAAAGTGAAGAACAAATTCATTGAACAGTGCTGTTGTACTGACCATAACTGACATCAGGCTTCATAGTTCAAAAGCAATCTCACAAAAGGAGAAGAAAACGGAGGACATTCAAGAGATTTCCTCAGCATAATATTCTAGAAAGTTGTGAAAGACTACACCTCCACTAGAAATCCACTAGAAATAGAAGAGGTTTCTGAATTATAGAAAACAATGCGGCACTGGTAGAAATCCAAAGTTTTGACCATGTATATGGGTGAGGACCAGACCAGCTCAGAATAAGTATATTGCTCTTCTGCCTCGAGTTACCTGTCTGAGTAGACCCTCATTATCCAGATTTACACATATTTTCCTAATTAGTGACTCAATGTGATGAAATTAAGACATGTGTGGAGAGTAGACTGCAGAAGCCCACCTATACTTTGTCTGTTAATCGAATTCAATCAGTTTCATTTAAAATCAACAGTTGCGAGGAACAGAAGATATTATGACCCAAAATGAACATTTTGTTGTGTAATCTCATTCGCTGGTTTGTTAACCTATAAATGGCAACCTTGGAAACCTCTGGAATCACTGGCCCGAAGTCTTCATCATTAGAAGATGCGCTTAATCCTTCTCAGATACTTCTGGCTCTTGATGTTCCACAAAAACGTAAATGTCAAAAATTGTGCAAGCACACCATTCACGGTCACGCTCCCCTTTTGCATCTGTCAGAACAACACATAAAGCCATTCCACTCTGCATTTCTTTACATTGTAGATGTTGAGTGAGAAGCAGCCATGTTCAAACAGACCACATGGATGACTCAGAAAGGAAAAATCAGAAAACAAACTGTCTGTCCGAGTGAAATAATCCTTTGAACAGACATGAGACAATCAACATCCTGGACTCCAAATGTTTCAGGCCTGTAGATGAGGCTCCTCCCTCCCTGAATGGACCCTGTTTAGCTCTGCAAATGTGGGGAAAGCATCATACTCCTCCTTCCCTTGCTCTTTTATCCTCACTCTCAGGGGCTGGTTCAGCCCAGCTGAACATTATTGGGGGAGATCCAGCTCTCCCGTGTGAGTGGGTGGCTTCAAACCAGCATGTGTCTGCGACGGTGCAGGGCCAGATGGTCTGAGCGGGAAAAGCTTCGGTCGCAGTCCCCGCACTTAAAGGGTTTGACTCCTGTGTGTTTACGGTAATGCCGTGTCAACTCGTCCGAGCGGGCGAACTTCCATGTGCAGCCGTCCCAGGTGCACTTGTATGGCTTCTCACCTGGTGGAGATGATGGACCAATACTTAAGCCAAAATAAACACCACTGTAATTTTGGAAATATTAAGGAAAGTGTAAAAGACTGGCTGAAGGAATGGTTTACCCAAAAATGAAAAATTGGCCATTCAAGTTGTAAATGAGTTTCTTCATCAAAACAGATTTGGAGAAATTTAGCATTACATCACTTGCTCACCAAAGGATCCTCTGCAGTGAATGGGTGCCGTCAGAATGACAGTATTAAACAGCTGATAAAAACATCACAATAATCCAAAATACGACTCCAGCTCATCAAGTAACATTTTGTAAAGTGACCATTTTTGGATTGGAGAAAGCAAGATTATGATAGTGATCTCGATGATGGGTTTGTTTATTACAAAAATGAATATTTTTGCTTCACAAGACATGAATTAATGGATTTGAGTCATGGACTCTCATTCTGATGGTAACCATTCATTGCAGAAGATCCATTGCTGAGCAACATTTCTTTAAATCTGTTGTGATAAAGAAACAAAATTATCTACATCTTGGATAGCCTGAGTGTGTCAGCAAATTTTATTTTGGGGTGAACTGTTCCTTTAACCAGAAACAATACTTGCAAATTCAACTGAAGTGATAGTGAAACGAGGTGTACAGATTGTATTTGGGTGCTGACAAACCTGTGTGTGTCCTCCGGTGTGCCTTTAAATGGGAGCTCTTGGTATAAACTTTATTACAGCCTGCAAAATCACACCTGTGGATGCGTCTTTTCTTGGAGTCTGGAGATTCAGGGGGCTGTGGCCGTCGAATGCTCTCAATACTGAATGGTGACATGGAACTGAGAGAGAGAGAGAGAGAAAGAGAGTGAGAGATTTTTAATCACCCTGTAGTATAGAGCATTACAATATTATCAACTGACCTTATTCAACATCCTAAGAAATTAACTGAGACAGCAGCACGTACATAAGCTAACTGCTGCCACCATGTGGTAACATGATATAAAACAACAACATTTTGAAGCAGTAGTTAAGACCTGGACTATGTGTTTTCCTCACAAAGTGGGTTAAGATTTTAGTGCTTTTGAAATAAGTCTCTTATGGTCACCAAGACTGCATATATTTGATCAAAAATACAGCAATATTGTGAATTATTTATACAATTTAAAATCATTTAAAATCAAATCAAATTTAATTTACTCCAGTGATGGCAAAGCTGAATTTTCAGCAAGCATTACTAGAGTCTTCAGTGTCACATGATCCTTCAGAAATCATTCTAATATGCTGTCTTAAATGTCTTTAGTGTAATTTTTTATCAATTTAATGCATATTTGCTGAATAAAACTATTTCTAAAAACAAATAAAAAATAAATAAAAAATGGTACTCTTACTGACCACAAACTCTCTCTCTGTCTGTGTGTGTGTGTGTGTGTGTGTGTGTGTGTGTACTTGTTTTTGCTACACCAAATGACCAAATGTCCCCACAAGGATAGTAATACCTGAAATTTGCCTGCGGTCCCCACGAGGGAAAAAATTATTAAAAATAGTAAATGATGTTTATCTGAAAGTGTAACGATGCAAACAGGTTATCTGAAAGGGGTAGATTTAGGGTTGGGTTAGTGGATAGAAAATATCGTTTGGTCAGTATAAAAGTAATAGAAGTCTATGGAAAGTCCCCACAATTCACAGAGCCTATGAGAGGAAAGTAAAAAAAAAAAAATCTAAATGAGATGCAACTATCAACACACATTTTCACAAGCTGCCATCCCTAAAATTTATGAAAAAATGTGCTCAAATTGTGTTAACTGTATGAAACAAGTAAAGCATTCACTAACCAACATTTTACCGATTGTTAAAAGAAAAAAAAAGTTATTTGACTGCTTGCCCATATTGTCCGTAATGTTCTACTCATTATGTATCACTAGATGGCACTGTAGACCTGATGCATGTTGATGGTACAATGCAAACACTTAAGGCCAAAAACATGTCATTTTTTTTCTTACAAAACAAGCCATAATTCTTACAGAGATGTGACATTTGTTGCTTGTAAGTTTGCTGTTAGCAAAATCCAAGGGAATGTCTTAACATGCTCATTCCAATTAATATTACGCAATATTGTATGATCAAATGAATAAAACTGTACAGTACTAACATGCTGTCTGTTATGATTGCTGTGAGAAAATTAATTATTGCCACTCCAGACGGTGGGCCTGCTTTCAGACTGTAAAGCTGGCTTTCATTGAGAGGATTTGTACATATCGACCAATGAGCTCACTGAACTGTTGGAGAAGAGCATAGAGCCACGTAAGTGTGAGGACATGCTGTGTTTGAAAGCAAGAGAGCATACGAGTCATTCTATTCCATTTCTCCCATAGGTAGAGACAAAGGAGAGCCTAATTACATTACACTGTCCTCGCTCGCCTTCCCTTCTAAGGTAATAAGAGCTCTATGTCCCCTGCTCTGCTGATTGGCATGGGCTGGGCCTGGCAATAAAGGCCGAGGGGACGGAGTCAGACAACCCCTCCAGTGAACTGTCTCCACCACACGCAGCCCACTTCCTGTTTCTCCCCTGCTCCTGGGTCACCTGTTGGTGTTGGTGTGCTGCCAAGCGAAGGCCTAGCGGAAATGAGCCAATGTGTCAGAAATGAGGCTGAACTCTCTCTCTCGCTGCCTCAAGCAAACACACGCAGAGAGTGAAAGAGAGAGCGAGAAAGAGACCCAGGAGGCTAGAAGTGAAATTGAGAAGAGGAGACAAAGAGAAGCCGAGAAAGAGGCAATGAGCCAAACAGGTTGTTTTTTTGTTTTTTCTCTCAGAGAAATTACAAGAGAGTGAGAGAGAGTTACAGAGAGTGTTTCTGTGAGAAAGAAAGTTGGTGGCAGATGAAAATGGAGGGGGTTGATGTTGGAAGGAGAGTTCGGAGGGAGTGAGGGAGCATGAAGGGAGTGACAGGATTTACAGTGGAAAGACTTTCAGCGGCGAACTCTCACAGGATGTTTACAGTCTGATATATTTCAGAGGGGACGCCACTGACATAAATAGTGATACAGTAGTCTGACTCGTGGAAAATGACTTGAAAATACAGATTCACCTGACAGGTACAGATGGTTATTCTCCTTAATGAAATGGGAGATTTGTCTCAAATTATCATGTGCATATCCAGTACACATCAACCAGTTTATCATTTTTTTGATTCAGACCATAAAAGATTCAATGTATCTATCTATATATATATTTATTTATACAGTATATAGCTGTAGTAATTTAGCTAAAGAAATACTATTTATTTAATAGTAAATACTATTTAGAAAAAATATTATTTATACTAAATAATTACAGCTCACAAACAGATGAGAGAAACTAATATATATCTATGTTTTTGAAAGAAGTCTCATATGCTCCCCAGGCTGCAATTTTTTAAATCAAAAATACAGTAAAAAAATTAAAACTGTGATATACTTTTTATTTTAATATATTTTGAAACGTAATTTATTCCTGTGATACAAAGCAGAATTTTGAACAGCCATTACTTCAGTCTTCAGTGTCACATAAACCTTTGGAAATTATTGTATTATGCTGATTTGGTGCCCAACCATTTCTTATTACTATCAACTTTGAAAAGAGTTGTGTTGCTTTATATTTTTGAGGAAACTGTGATACATTTTTACCAAGTTTCTTTGATGAACAGAAAGTTCAAAAGACTCTACACTGTGATTTTGCTTGCTTAATATAGGAAATTTTTATTTCCAAAAGACCCCAATCTTTTGATCATTTGAGTATATGTGTATAAATGTATTTACTGATTGATCGATTTATTTTACTGGCTATTATTGGGATTCTGTGGGGGGAAATTTAAACTGAATATATGGGTTTTAGAAACTATTAACTAATTAATCAAAAATCAGCCCACGTTTGATATCAATACCAGCTAAATCCATTATTAGTAGATCTACAATCTATAAACATCGGTCTCACACATCTCCTTCACAACACTATTGTCCACAGGCACCGGGTGTCCTCTAGATCCCCTGGTTGGATGATCTCTTATTTTGCCTAGCTCAACCCTTCCCCCAGCACAAAGAGGACACCATGATACTTTTAATTCATACCCCACTGGCACTTTTCTCCCCTCTTTTACTTAACATTTTACTTCAATCAAAGCCTTTTGGTGGGTCCAGCCACTGATCCAACCATATCTGTTTTTACTCCTCGTCAAAAAGTAACATATGCTAGTGCCGTCACCTACTGTAGAACAGTGCGGGGCTCTGCTGCTCAGATGATTGCTAGACCTTTAAAACAGCTCTTGTGTGAACCCTGCATAACCCTGTCATCCTGGCTTTGTGCTTTCGTCTTTGTGTGGAGGGGGTGGGATGTATGAATTCTTCTGTATGTTGAAATGGTTCTGAAGCATTTTAATATTAGACCGAATTGAGCTCTTGGTCTTTTTGTCTCTGCTCTCCCTTCAGAATGACCAGTGAAGTAAGCTTATTTGCTCAGGGCTCAGGGTGTTCTCTGATACGCTCCCCTAAACATTTGTCACAACAAGACCTGCATCTCGTCCATGCAGAGAGGAATGACAGAGAAGAACCAAGAAGGCAGAGGGAGATTAGGTTAGATCACTGAAGGTCTACTCTAGGTTCTGTATAATATAATATAATATAATATAATATAATATAATATAATATAATATAATATAAAATGATATACAGTCAAATTATTAAATTTATGATTAATATTATTTAAATAAGTACTACATAGTAAATTATTTATAATAACAATGTTTTACATAAAATATAAATAATATAAACTAACATTAAATACAAACTAATATTGAATATAAATAATATAAATTATTATTTTTTTTTAATTACAAAGGACTTATTTTATATTTTGGTGGGGATTGGACCCCTATCGTAGGAAAGAGCTATTCAAGAACAGTGCTATTAAGGGTTTTGTTGTTCTATAGAGCTATTATTTTAAATCAGTGCTAGATGACAATGCTGAAAATAGCATTATTTGGTGTATTTGGTGTAATGCAATGTGTTTACACAGTTTAAGGTTAAAAAAACACATTATTTTCCACATACCGTACATTATTGTTGCTCCTCTCTGCCCCGCCTTTCTGAAACGTGTTGATTTTTACAAATCTCATCGCTCTGAAAAGTGTGGTGTGCTCTGATTGGCCAGCTGTCCAGTGTGTTGTGATTGGCCGAATGCCTCAAGCGTGTGACGGAAATGTTACATCCCTTACCGTATTTGGAAACACACAGCGTCTCCACGACATGGCGCCTTTCTTTGCGTAAACATTTGGGCGGTGTTATGCAAATCTTCCAACACTGTGACATAGACATGTGGGGGCATTGGGATGAGGCTTTTAGGAAGGTGTGGACGAGTCTTAACTTTTATAAAGAATATCTCTTTGGGTTTGAGACTTTAGTCTTTGCAACTTTACGGATCTTATATGCACGAACAGCTTGTAACACTCCAAAGACAAAGGAAAACTTGAAATCGCATCATATGACCCCTTTAAAATCTTAAAATTTGTAGAAGTGAGTGTCCAATATCAGTCAATAAATATGCAGAATTGACCACACCAGTAAACAAAATACTAATATTGGCTGATAACTAATATGGTCATGCATCCTTATTACTGAAGTTTGTGCGGGAACTGAAAGTGTGTAAATTGTATGTGCAAATGTGTGTGTGTGTGTGTGTGTGCAGCCACATTCCCCACCTGTCTGACTGAATGGCCCTGGTGACTCAAGGAACCCAAAAGAACCTGCCAGGGCCACTTTAATAATATTACAGCCCCTTTCATGAAGGGATTCATGGATAATGCAACACACACAATATAGAAACCATTTGTCCAAAATGCAACTAATATAGATGCATTTGTCACTCAAGATGCTCTCAGAGATGCAAAAGTTGGGCAATGACTTTTGGTCTGTTCATCTGCAACTGATATCAGCAACTTGAAGCCAGATATCAGCACATAACAGCATCTGGCCTCTCGCTCAGAGTGTCGTGCTGTGTGATACAGGGCTTCTTTAGCTGCATGGATATTTAAATTAAGTGCAGAGCTGGCAGTTCACTCTCTCCTAAATTGGCTCGTCTGGTGGTGAGGACGGTCTTATAGTGGAGGACTGAGTCATTTTGGGTCGGCTGTGACTGGCCTCTGACAGGTCCATGAGCCGAGGGAGTTATTTTAGTCCCGCGGGGCCTCACAGTGCCAGCCAAACTCTGCAGCCACAAAATTGCCCCACAAGACAAGGCATAATTCCTACTGTTAGATGCTCCGGTCTCATTGTAGACTGCATTTTATTGCCTAGCCTTTATAATTTTCTGGTTGGATTATTGTACAAAAACACTGACCCAATTAAATGACAATATTCTTCATCAAACACTTCTTTGATGTGATAAATGCTTATTTGTTCTCATCCATTGAGTCCGCCGTGCTATCGGTGTTATTCTTGTGGCGACGCTGCCCACAATGTTATCTTATTTCACATGCTAGAATGAACACAGCTGCACACATGCCCTCTTTCTCCTTCTCTCTCTCTGTAAACAGCCAAAAGCAGCAGCTCTCCCAATAACACCATTCCTGTAAACCTGGTTAAACTGTGTTTTGGCATTCTGCTGCACTGGGGGGCAAAGTCCTAGTACCGTTCATCTACAGCACACTCGGAGCAAAGGGAAACATTTACACGGTGTGAGTGCGAAGCTTTGACATACAGAGGAATCCTGGAATACTTTCCAAACCATTTGCCTAAATAACAGGCAGACGACAGGGTGCTGGTAGGGGGGCTGGCTCATGGAAAACTCTTTGGGAGAAGTCCTAGTCTGTTTTTTACTGCCTGCAGGCTTGAGAGTCTTCTGGTTTTGATCATGTCACTGTCTTTAATGGGATGACTACCTCATCTGAGTGAAGACACATGGAGTTGAGTCGTCAAGAATGGGAGGTGACAGCTAATGTTACCAAAGAGCCGGTATTACAAAGAACGGCCTACAAAGAAATGCGTTGCAGTTTGCAGAAGTCTTGTAATAGGTGGTCATTTCCAACGCTTCAATCCATTAAAGGGGTCATATGATGCGATTTAAATTTTTCCTTTCTCTTGAAATCGCATCATATGACCCCTTTAAAATCTTAAAATTTGTAGAAGTGAGTGTCCAATATCAGTCAATAAATATGCAGAATTGACCACACCAGTAAACAAAATACTAATATTGGCTGATAACTAATATGGTCATGCATCCTTATTACTGAAGTTTGTGCGGGAACTGAAAGTGTGTAAATTGTATGTGCAAATGTGTGTGTGTGTGTGTGTGTGCAGCCACATTCCCCACCTGTCTGACTGAATGGCCCTGGTGACTCAAGGAACCCAAAAGAACCTGCCAGGGCCACTTTAATAATATTACAGCCCCTTTCATGAAGGGATTCATGGATAATGCAACACACACAATATAGAAACCATTTGTCCAAAATGCAACTAATATAGATGCATTTGTCACTCAAGATGCTCTCAGAGATGCAAAAGTTGGGCAATGACTTTTGGTCTGTTCATCTGCAACTGATATCAGCAACTTGAAGCCAGATATCAGCACATAACAGCATCTGGCCTCTCGCTCAGAGTGTCGTGCTGTGTGATACAGGGCTTCTTTAGCTGCATGGATATTTAAATTAAGTGCAGAGCTGGCAGTTCACTCTCTCCTAAATTGGCTCGTCTGGTGGTGAGGACGGTCTTATAGTGGAGGACTGAGTCATTTTGGGTCGGCTGTGACTGGCCTCTGACAGGTCCATGAGCCGAGGGAGTTATTTTAGTCCCGCGGGGCCTCACAGTGCCAGCCAAACTCTGCAGCCACAAAATTGCCCCACAAGACAAGGCATAATTCCTACTGTTAGATGCTCCGGTCTCATTGTAGACTGCATTTTATTGCCTAGCCTTTATAATTTTCTGGTTGGATTATTGTACAAAAACACTGACCCAATTAAATGACAATATTCTTCATCAAACACTTCTTTGATGTGATAAATGCTTATTTGTTCTCATCCATTGAGTCCGCCGTGCTATCGGTGTTATTCTTGTGGCGACGCTGCCCACAATGTTATCTTATTTCACATGCTAGAATGAACACAGCTGCACACATGCCCTCTTTCTCCTTCTCTCTCTCTGTAAACAGCCAAAAGCAGCAGCTCTCCCAATAACACCATTCCTGTAAACCTGGTTAAACTGTGTTTTGGCATTCTGCTGCACTGGGGGGCAAAGTCCTAGTACCGTTCATCTACAGCACACTCGGAGCAAAGGGAAACATTTACACGGTGTGAGTGCGAAGCTTTGACATACAGAGGAATCCTGGAATACTTTCCAAACCATTTGCCTAAATAACAGGCAGACGACAGGGTGCTGGTAGGGGGGCTGGCTCATGGAAAACTCTTTGGGAGAAGTCCTAGTCTGTTTTTTACTGCCTGCAGGCTTGAGAGTCTTCTGGTTTTGATCATGTCACTGTCTTTAATGGGATGACTACCTCATCTGAGTGAAGACACATGGAGTTGAGTCGTCAAGAATGGGAGGTGACAGCTAATGTTACCAAAGAGCCGGTATTACAAAGAACGGCCTACAAAGAAATGCGTTGCAGTTTGCAGAAGTCTTGTAATAGGTGGTCATTTCCAACGCTTCAATCCATTAAAGGGGTCATATGATGCGATTTAAATTTTTCCTTTCTCTTTGGAGTGTTACAAGCTCTTGGTGCATAAA
>NW_015554074.1:325498-332758 GCF_001515605.1 Sinocyclocheilus anshuiensis
GCATAACGCCATCCAAATGTTCACGCAAAGAAAGAAGGCGTAACTTTTATTCTCGTTGTAGTATTGTTGCCGCCGCCGCCATGTCGTGAATGCTGTGTGTTTCATTGTGAAAGTGAAACTACTTTGTTTGGCCTTCCAAAAGAGGACGATATCAGCTTTGTCATGACTAGAGCTGATCCGTGCTGATCGCTGAGGAAAAACATCAACTTCGCGCTGTCAATCGCCGGATCGACTTTCACCGTGGACGAAGCGGAGTCCAGCCCGGGGTCGTCACATGTGGTTGCCGCAAGCCTCCTTCGTCGAATCCGCCGGGTGCCGCTAACTCAAGCAGCTGTGTGTTTCGTTGTGAAAGTGAAACTACTTTGTTTGGCCTTCCAAAAGAGGACAAATGTACTTAAGTACAGTAACGAATTAAAACTACTCCGTTACTGTCCACCACTGGTAAAAACACAGTACAAGTCATTACAATCAGTAATTATGTCCCCATTGGATGCAACAAATGCCTCGTTTGTAATGGGTTTTATTGGTTTTGTCTCGTCGCGCAAAACACACATGGAAACCATAGACTGTATGATGGAAACACAGTATGGTAAGGGGCGTAACATTTCTGTCACACGCTTGAGGTATTCAGCCAATCACAACACGGAACAGAGTCGCGTGACAGACACAGTGATGAAGCTGGTATGTGTTTTAGTGATGGGAAGTTCAGATAATTTTACCGACTCGGACCTTTCAGTCTTGTTCAGCAAAATGAACGAATCTTTTTTCGAGTCATTTCGTTCATTTCGTTCATTTTAGCAAAATATAATTAAAATGTTAGTAACACTCCAAAGAGAAAGGAAAACTTGAAATCGCATCATATGACCCCTTTAACCTTAAACCGCATAAACACATTGCATTACACCAAATACACCACATAATGTTCTTTTTAGCAGCATCATATGACCCCTTTAAACAGATAGTTCGCTCAAAAATGATCATTCTGTGATCATTTATTCACACTCTTGCCTTTTCAAACCTGTATGACTTTGTTTAAGCCGCAGAACACAAAAGAAGTTACTTTGAAGAGTGTGTTTCTCCATGAAATGAAAGTCAACCCTGATTGGACACCATTGACTTTCACTTTATGGACAAAAAAGGATACCTGTTTCAAAATATCTTCTTTTGTGTACCACAGAAGAAAGTAAGTCATACAGGGGTGAGTTTTCCAAACAACAATGTAATTCATTGCTTAACTATCATAGTACGATGTATTGTTGGAGAAAGGAACTAACTAGTCACAACTGTTTCCCGAAAACATTGGAAGTTTGTCGCACATTCGTCATTTGAACCACGATGGTTAGAAATGTCGTTAATGACGTCGAACAGGTGGTGGAGTGGTAACTTCTGTTAAATAATCATTTCAAGATCAAATTAATGTCAAATTATTGCTGTAAATGACAAAGGTAACATTTGAGGACTGCTTTGCTATTTTTATTCTCCTTTAATTTGCTGTATTTTGCGGGTTTCCTTAAGCTCAGCAAACACTGTGAAATTTTGGCCACGATTTGGTTGTCTGAGACAAATTTTGAAAATCCTAAAAGATTCCTATAATCCTAGGCTAAAATCCTAGTCTTTGATTGCTGGTTTGATGTTCACTGACGACATATTAATGGCCGTTGCGATCAAATTTTACCTCCGACGAAATTGTGGCAGTGTCAGAACATTTGCCGCACAGTCTCCTTTGACGAACGTCAAACTATCTTCATTTTTCAGGACAAGCCATGGTCAGAATTAATGCTAGAGATTTCTTCTAATCACCATAAAATCCGGCGCTCATGGAATTCCTATATGTTGCCTTTGTTATGATAAACACCGGTTGTGCCGCTGTTTTCATGTGGGTGTGTAGTGCTGCTTACACTATTCTTCTTAAATGCGCCGGTATTGCCATCATTCATATACTTTTCATGATAGCCAACATTTCAGCCCCACATGTAATGCAACTCACATTCACTGAAATGTGTATGGGTTGATAATATAAAACTCCGGACAAGTGTTCTTGCACGCATCCGTTTTTAACGCGTCTTGACTGACGTACAGTCTGACATTAATGACAACCGAGATCCCACAGTATGACATGATCATCATGTTCGTATAGTCTGACAAGCAACAATCGTAAAGACTATTAAAAACCGCACAGTGTGTGCCCGGCTTTACATCACTTTGAGGTTCCTTTTAGGTTCCTCTTTAATTCACTTAAACTACAAGTCTTAAAATAAGATTAGAATGAAATTACAATTAGAAAATTAGAATATGGAATGAAAGATATAGATGGCACTACTTGTCAGTTTGCTTATTTTGCTTAAGTGCATGATGTATTTAAGTCCATATGTCTTGCTAGCAAGAAACTATGCTTCTAAGCACAGGTCAAGAGCTATAGTTCCAACCACACAACTTTGCGATGCGGTTTGCAGATGTTTACTGTAGCTATGGATTCATGAAACACTAAATCTATGCTGGTAACGACAGAACTTGCGACCATAATTGCCTAACTGCTTTTGGGAAATGCACCCCAGGTTGGGAACAACATGAAGCTGAGTAAATGATGACATAATTATCATTTCTTAACCAGAGGGCCAGCCCCACTAGGGCCCCAAGAAGTCTTAACATTATTTACATTTAGTCATATTTACATAATCTTAATTAAAATGCTAAAAACACTACAAATTTAATATATACAACATTAAACTGGCATCATATTTTTTAGGGGTTTTTTTACAACAAGAAACACATCAGTATAAATAGGATAGCCTTCGAATACTGTCTTGGACAAAGGGAGGTTTGGACTCGAAAAGGTTGAGATCTTCAAACACACAATATGAATCTACATTATTAGCACTACATCAACACAGTTTTTTTTTTTATCTGAAGACAGTCAGTGTGCATATGTTGAAGTTTGATTTCCAGTGCATGCTGGTGTGTTTGTGAGAGTGTGTCTTTAGAGAATACTCACTCCTGGACTGCTCGTGCTATAGACAGTGCCGTGGATCCTGTTTCATTAACACTGTCCAAGGTCACGTTTGGCAGGTCGTCATCATCACTGTCACTTTTGATTTGTCTTGGCGACAGGCCATTGAGGTCTGTTTGTGCTGCCGCAGGGGGAGGACAACAGAGGAGGAGGTTAGTTACAAGACTGTAATATGCGTACCGCCCAAGGCTATTCTCAGGCCCATTCAACAGCTCACAATATGCCACATGACACTGAGCAGAAATTAGCACAGCATTTCAGGGTGTTTCTTCAGCTTTTGGCACTTTAATGTCCCAAGGGTTGATTTTTATTAAAATGAACAGATTTCTTTTTTTTTTCTGTTTATTATATTAAGGTTACATTAACTTAGAACCATTATCATGCCTTCATTGTTTATAGCTGCTACTTTTTAAATGCCTAAAAATTAAATATGCCCAATAAAACAATAAATGCTCAATAAAACGTAATTTCCACCACAGAATGCTGTTAAACACAGTACACCATTTTAAGTTGGTGGAAATGAAATCGTAGTTTATTTAATAAATGTCCACAGAGCCAAAAGGGAACAAATATAAAACTCAACAAATACAATATTAATATTGTAATATTAAAACATATTGGCATTAACCAGGCACAATACAAAAGGATTTCCAGCTACAGTAATTTGGCATATACTACTAAGGCAGTATATACCTTTTTTCTTTTTTTTTTCTTTTTGAAGTTTTACTAATTTTTTGTTTGTTTTGTCATCTTTATTAGTTTTTTTTAGTTGTTTTATTTAATTTTAGTACTTCAAATTAAATGAAAATGAGAAATGTTTCCTTATCAACTAAATTAAAAAAACGTTTTTTTAAAGTTTAAGTTTTCACCTAATACATATATTTCAGCATATTTCAGCTTTCTTTCAATTACTGAAAATTATTTTTGATAGTTTTAATTAACACACTGGTAACAACACTGGTGTGAAGTGACAGAATCTCAGCCATTTGATGTTTAATTTACAAATATATTTCACCCAAAAAGCCAGATTGGCGTGTGTGTGTGTGTGTGTGTGTGTATGTATGTATATATATGTATGTATATCTATATACAGTATATATATATATATATATATTAGTGCTGTCAAACGATTAATCGCGATTAATCACATCCAAAATAAAAGTTTGTGTTTACATAATATACAGTGGGTACGGAAAGTATTCAGACCCCCTTCAATTTTTCACTCTTTGTTATATTGCAGCCATTTGCTAAAATCATTTAAGTTAATTTTTTTTCCTCATTAATGTACACACAGCACCCCATATTGACAGAAAAACACAGAATTGTTGACATACTATGAACTGATAAAAAAGTAAAAAGTAAAATAGAAGCATCTGTCAAATGCATAAATGTAAATGTGAAAATGTTGTTGCTTTATTATATTGCACCTGGTTACAATGTAATACTAAGACAACAGTTGTCTTTGTCTAATATCATATGATACATTTGAGGTGTGTTCTTGTTTGTGAGTTTGTCATCAAATACAGGTTTTTAATTCAGACACACCTGTATATGTCAGTGTTTTAGACTGGCAGTCACAGAACACCCATCTCTGATTACTGGATCTCATTCCCCACAGAACAAGAGCAGCATTCTCACTGACTGCAAGCTATGTTAATATTATGTGGGTTAGCCCAGCCTGCAGGGCTACGCTTCTAATTCGCTGCTCTCTCAGCAGTCTGTCAGACCTGATCCCGGATCAGAGGTGTCCGTGCTGTCTCCCATTCGGCCTTGGGCAGTGTGTCCTGCGGGCATGTCACCAGCACAGGCGAGGCGAGGCGATCAGATGCCCGGAGAGCGTCTAAAGACAACAGAGCTATGCTGCCGCTCACCCTTTGTTTCCAGGATGTTTGACATAGTTATGCTGCCAGTTTATGAATTTCTGTATAAATGATGGGAACACCTAAGATATCAACTATATGGTCTCATAAGTAAAACATTTTAAATAAAACGTACGATTAGGGCTGTCGATTGTCAGTTTTTTTTTTAGTGTGACTGATTATTGAAAAAAATTACACAATTAAAAAAATAAATCATGATTCCACAAATTTTCTACCATCAGGGCCATCAAGTTTTTGTGAGCTGCTACTACACAATGGACATCAGCAAACCAGACTACATACTGTTATAATTAATGTTTAAAAAATACAAATACATATATACAGAAAATTCAGCTTTGACATCAAAGGAATAAATTACATGTTAAAATATCTTAAAATAGAAAAAAGTTATTTAAAATTTTAATAATATTTCACACAATTACTGTAGTTACGGTGTTTAAAAAAAAAAGCAGCAATGGTAAGCATAAAATACTTAAAAAATATATATTTTTCAAAATCTTGCCAACCCCAAACTTTTGAATGGTAGTGTACATACATACATAGATCCAGCAATATGAGAACAGACCAGCATTCCATTTTTGACGTGCAACCCATCACTCAAGAACATTACATTACATTAAACGTCACATGCACTGGCCTAACTTTATACCTACTGCTTTTTACTGTTAGTCTTTCTTTACCAAATTCAGCACAAAATTGATTCTATGATTTTCTAAGGGTATTTTAAACATCCACTTTATAGAGCCAAAAATGCTCACTGCTCAGCAAAACTGATGGAAGATTTCAATGAACGATTAACTGGACACATTACAAGAGCCTGGAGCTCTTCTCTCTCCTCCTCCATTCTGTCTACTCAGGCTAGACACGAATCAGTTATAGCAGATGCTTTGCAACCTCTGTATATGAAGTAATGCAAAACCATTCACACTATATTCTACATTCCCTGCGTCAATGTGGTACTAGATCAATGTTAAAACAGATTTCAAATAATACTTGTATACTTGTATTGTATTGTTGATTCCCCTGATTATTTTTAGTGCAATAAATGCTTTTTAGAACTTATAATTTGCATACTATTATTAAAATTGTATCATTTGGATTTTTTATTTCATTTTCTTTTTGTATATTTATTTGAATAACTTGTTTTACTAAACAGTGCAGCACTTTTTAATGTGCTATATACTTTAAATAAATTCTGTTTGACTAAATCAGCTTTTTAACTAATAATTTTGAATATAATCTATAATATGGACACTGTAACCAGCAACGGCGAATAATAATACAGTCTGTCTCTGCCTCTGTAGACTGTGTCCACCATAATCCATTCACTCTACCTACAGTACATAGCTCGCCTGGATATTCCTTAAAAATGTCCATATAAAGGCAATGACAAAAGCGGAGTTCATAAGAGGTGGTGAAGCAAACCCCATGATTTCTTTCTCCTGTTGTTTCCAGCCATAGCCTGTTTCCATGGTAACTCAGCCAGAAACAGAGCTGTGGAGAAGGGCACACCCCCTCCCCACCTCCCCCTGGCAACCTGTACACGAGTATGCGCATGCAAGCGTAAGTGTGCGCCGTCCATTGTGTTCCCAGCCGTGACGAAAACATTTATTCGTGAAAATGTACGTGTAAACATTGGCGATCGGTGCACTTCAGAACATAAGGTTCATACGTGTGTCTCAAAATAGCGGTAATGTTACCGTCAGTCACTATCATGTAAGCATATCATCACTGACCCCGCCCAGGTCTGACCCCATTTCCTCTGTGCAGCTCCAGAGAACTCTGGGTGGAGTCCATGTTGCTATGTGCCTGACTGCTTGCGGTGCCACCCATCTTCAATATCCGCCCCACCCCATTATGCAAAGCTTATTTTTCCTCTCTTTCCTCCCCTGAAGCTGAGTGAGACACCCAGTATTTAAATCCTTCTTCTAGCAGGATGCCCAGCCCTGCCCAACCATTTGGGACAGACACCCTTCCCAGATAAACAAGAGGTTGAGCAACAAACAGCTCCCTTGTGCCCTCCACTCGGGCCGAACACCATTTGACAGCAGTGTTAATTTTGACAGCAAATTTTGATTTAGTTTTAGTCATAGTCTGTTGACTAAAATGCCATTTAGTTTTAGTCATATTTTAGTCATCTGAATTTTTTTTTAGTTATAGTCTAGTTTTAGTCGACTTCTTCTTTTCAATGAAATACAAATGGTTATATAGGCTAATTATGCATTATTTATAACAACTTATTTACCACATTCTTCATTCTTTCAAGCAGACATTTATTTCTATACATAAATTTAGATTCATCTTTATTAGGGCTACTAAAGTGATTCAGTCAAGAGCAGTGAGTGATTTTCTGTCTTTCTTTTGTTGCTTGAT
>NW_015554074.1:334016-339698 GCF_001515605.1 Sinocyclocheilus anshuiensis
TTTTAATGTGCTATATACTTTAAATAAATTCTGTTTGACTAAATCAGCTTTTTAACTAATAATTTTGAATATAATCTATAATATGGACACTGTAACCAGCAACGGCGAATAATAATACAGTCTGTCTCTGCCTCTGTAGACTGTGTCCACCATAATCCATTCACTCTACCTACAGTACATAGCTCGCCTGGATATTCCTTAAAAATGTCCATATAAAGGCAATGACAAAAGCGGAGTTCATAAGAGGTGGTGAAGCAAACCCCATGATTTCTTTCTCCTGTTGTTTCCAGCCATAGCCTGTTTCCATGGTAACTCAGCCAGAAACAGAGCTGTGGAGAAGGGCACACCCCCTCCCCACCTCCCCCTGGCAACCTGTACACGAGTATGCGCATGCAAGCGTAAGTGTGCGCCGTCCATTGTGTTCCCAGCCGTGACGAAAACATTTATTCGTGAAAATGTACGTGTAAACATTGGCGATCGGTGCACTTCAGAACATAAGGTTCATACGTGTGTCTCAAAATAGCGGTAATGTTACCGTCAGTCACTATCATGTAAGCATATCATCACTGACCCCGCCCAGGTCTGACCCCATTTCCTCTGTGCTGCTCCAGAGAACTCTGGGTGGAGTCCATGTTGCTATGTGCCTGACTGCTTGCGGTGCCACCCATCTTCAATATCCGCCCCACCCCATTATGCAAAGCTTATTTTTCCTCTCTTTCCTCCCCTGAAGCTGAGTGAGACACCCAGTATTTAAATCCTTCTTCTAGCAGGATGCCCAGCCCTGCCCAACCATTTGGGACAGACACCCTTCCCAGATAAACAAGAGGTTGAGCAACAAACAGCTCCCTTGTGCCCTCCACTCGGGCCGAACACCATTTGACAGCAGTGTTAATTTTGACAGCAAATTTTGATTTAGTTTTAGTCATAGTCTGTTGACTAAAATGCCATTTAGTTTTAGTCATATTTTAGTCATCTGAATTTTTTTTTAGTTATAGTCTAGTTTTAGTCGACTAAATATCATAAGATTTTAGTCGACTAAATCTACAGTAAATTTAGTCGGCTAAAATCTAATGGGTTTCCAAATTCACTAGGTTTGATATTAAGGTTTTATCATGATAGACACAGATTTAACTGCGGTGACACACAACATGCCTTTATGTTAAAATTAAATAAAACCACTTCTCATAAAGAACAAGAACATGGTCTTCTTTTCAATGAAATACAAATGGTTATATAGGCTAATTATGCATTATTTATAACAACTTATTTACCACATTCTTCATTCTTTCAAGCAGACATTTATTTCTATACATAAATTTAGATTCATCTTTATTAGGGCTACTAAAGTGATTCAGTCAAGAGCAGTGAGTGATTTTCTGTCTTTCTTTTGTTGCTTGATTCACATCAATGCCACAGACAATAGCAGCTAAATTAGGCTGCTCTCCCTTTAAAACCGGATGCACGGATGCAATGTATTGATTAGGGCTGCCACTAATGACTGTTTTTATTTCGATTAATCTATCAACAAATTTGTCGATTAATCGGTTAATCTAAACAATTAATTTCCCGCAAAAAAAAAAAAAAAATTTAAAGAACATTTTATTAAACTTGCAACTTTGCCATTCAGTAGTGTACCATTAAAAAGTATAAATGAAAACAAGCCATTGACTAAATGTACAACTAAAAGAGTAAAAATTCAAACAAACCTAATAAAAATGAAATAAAAAGAAAATAATTACAAAAGTCTGAGAAAGTCAGCATGTTCTTAATTTCAATATATCCACATGTTCTGGGCTTCTGTTCATTACAGCTGTGAGCGCAACTACAAAGGGGGGAAAAATCTGTTTCAATTAACCCCAACAGTTGGGTTTTCACATTAAATAAATGCAATGTTTAGAGTCCACTAGAATCAGGTATTAAAATGTTATTATTAAAAGTTATTATTATTAAAAATGTTAAGTATTAAAAGTACTCTTAAGCCACGCCTATAACTGCATCACATATAATTATTTAATTAAATCGTAGCATTTGTGAATTCACAGTTATGCTTAATTATGATTTTTAAATGGGTTTAATATATCATGAGGCCTTGGAAAACAGTCTAATAATGTGTTTTATGGATTCTCGTCCGTGAAATGCGCCACTTCTGGTATTTTGCCGGTTAGTCGACGCAGGCAAAATGAAGTCGAGGATTTTTTTAAATCGAATAGTCTAATAAAATCGACGAATCGCGACAGCCCTAGTACTGATACACGTACAATATTCTCCCAACTGTTTATGTTCACATAAGACATAACCGAGTGCGTTTACGCGAATACTCGTCAAAACAGACAATTCGACATCATTTTGTGTGTATTTCTCCGTTCATGAGACGCGAAAGGGTACTCGTGTGCTGTGTGAGAGGCGCTGCTTCGGTGTGTGCGCTCAGAAAACCGGACCGAATTGAGTTCTCTTTTGCGTCGTCAGATTTATCCATATGTCTGCTCTTCTCTTACTCCCAGATATCGACATTTTTGTACGTTTTATGAGACGTGCAGCAAGTGTATGTTAGCTTGTTATGTCCCGCCGGTTCATATGTAGGCCTATGCATCTAACCTCGTAACCATGCAGCAGATTCATTCTGAATGAATCTCTTCCCAAATCGTCCCTCTCTAACATTTTGTCTCGTTTTTATTCGTTGACGAAAATGTCAATGGATTTTCGTCATAGTTTCTGTCATTCAAAACGAGTTTTAGTTCGTCATCGTCTCGTTTTCGTCGGTGAAATAAATTTCGTTGACGAAAATTAGGACAAAAATTATTCGTCAACGAAATTAACACTGGTTCAGGGGGCGTGACCGTCTGTGAAAAAAATGTCGTTGACGAAAATTATGCCTACAGGAAACCAACCCTAAACAGCAGTCCCAGAGTGCCGTCGGTGAGGTCTCGAGAGTTTGGGAAGGCACCGTGCAAGATGTGTGCTTCTGATTAGGGCATGTGGCGAGGGGCCGAGACCTGTCTGCATGACCTTGGACTCGAGACAACTACGCAGATCCTATGTTTGCAGAAAGCACTTTCATCTCAGTAAACACTATTCTGTTTGTTAGAAAAGCAACAGTGTCTTAAGATAATCCACAATTGTGGGCTTTTAAGTTTAAGTTTTTTTTTCAGTATAAACATATAACACTCATAATGTATGGGTGTCTCTTTAACTATGGGCACTTTTAGCCCTTTGGAAAAGATTAAACTTTTCACACTCTCACTAGTTAATTTAATTTGTCTACTAACAATGTCCAACAGTAGACATACATGCATTCCAGAAGAATGGGTTAGGGTCATTTTTTTTCTGAAAGTCATGAATATTTCCACCACACCGCCAATGATGTATTGTGTTTAATAGAGTTATGTGGGGGAAATGGCATTTTAAAACATTTTTTTGGAATAAAAAGACATTTAATCTTGTTATTTTCAGAACTAACACATTATGTATCCTAATGCACACAAGTGAATTGAAATTACAGTATGAAATGATGGTATTTAAAAAAAAATTCCTTTGTTTTCTTCACAAATCACATGCTTTTTATTTCATCTTAAGCTGTTCACTGACACTTTTGCATTCTTATGTACTAACTTTATATAATGTTTTCACATCTAAGTGCTCTTGAAATGAATTTAGACCTTTCATGTCCAATAAATTAACAAAGTGAAATATAACTTTTCCCTTTTTTTGCTGTTTTTATGGTTCCTTTCATCTCATTTTGGTCCACTTGTGTATATACTGCTATGTGAGATGAAACAAAACAAGTGTGACAATACCTCACATGCTTGGGTGTGTTCGAAAAGAGCAGTCAAGTGCTACAAATATCTGAATATATAAATATAGCAATGGCATACACCTTGCCAGATTTTCAAATGACTTCAAAATCTAAATTAAATGTTCAACGATCATACATGTTCAAAAAAATCTGACATGTCTTACAGGTTGACTGCCACATTGGCTGGTACATAAATCAGAATTACCCAGCACTGCACAAACGCTGGTGGCAGGAGTTAATTTCCCACTTTGCTTACTTGACTTGAACTTAAGCTTTTACTTTATATGTCCACCACTTCAAAAGCAGACAGTATGCCTGTCGCACAGCACATACTCCCTAACAGCAGGAAGTACACAGGCAGCTGAGGACAGTCAACCCCATATCTGCATATCATTATGAGTATGGTGCTTTTCTGTGAAGAAAGGACAGAGAGATGCAGTTTTCTGAAGCTAGTCTTTTCCTAAAACAAATGTGAAGGAAACAGATGCTTTTAATCAGCTTTCATTTTTCCCCTTTCCAGTTGATTTATTTTCTCCAGTGATCACAATTTCATAAGATTTCAACATTCCCCTTGGGCCAGGCTGATGTTAAGTGCTTCACCCAGGGGCACCCTGGTGATCAAGTAAGTAATTCTCAAACTGTTAAGCTATTCCCACTTGCAAACCTCCAACCATTTTATTTCTGCAAAAATATAATTTTCTTACTGAGTACTTTTTGTCTTGTTTTTCAGTACAAATATCTAAACATTCTTAAATAAAGATGTATTTACTTTAAAAGCAAAATGACTTAAGGTAATTAAGTCTTCTTTTCTGAAAATGTATTAATTCATGAGTTTTTGCATAAAACCAGTAAAAAATATCTGCCAATGAGGTAAGAAAAAGAATCTTGTTTTCCCTTTGAATTAAGTTTATTTTTCTCACTCCTTTGGCAGGTATTTTTTTCTAGTTTAAAGCATAATTATTATTTTTTTTACTTAATGTCAATGTTGATCTTTGACAATGCATTTTGCTTCTCAAGTAAATGTATCTTGTGTTACAAATTTTTAGACATTTGTACTGGAAAACAAGACAAAACACTGAGTAAGAAAAAATGCAGTGTATCAGGGAATCAACCCACTGTAACTACAGTAAAATTTAAAATGAATCAGTAACAATTATTAAACAATCCAGAAAGAGGTCCTCACCTTTGCCCTGGCACTTGGCCTCGTCCAGGAGAGGTAACATGAAGGTGGAGTTGAAGGTTGACGGGGAGCGAACAGCTGTGGTGTACATGAGGGGCAGCGACTGCACCACCACAGGGATACGGTGCACATGGCTGGGAAGTTTACTGGGGCTGGAAGGGGGGACGGGGTGGATGATGTGCAAAAATTGCTGGCCTCTAACTCCATGAGGAGAGCCCACCAAGGGCCCGGGTGTCAAAATGGAGGGCATTCCAGAGGAGACTGAGGTGATGACAGAAGGTGAGGATGACGATGATGAAGATGGAGAGAAGGCTGAGGTGTAGGAGGAAGGAGATGACGTCCTTGTCTTGTTGATGGACAGGTCTACAGGCTCTGTCTGGGTTTGGAACTGCTCGGATGAGAGCAGGTCTTCTGGAGGTTCTGCCTTCACTTTGCTGAGCAGGAGAGGCACAGTCTCCATATCAGGATAGCCGTGCACTTTGGGTGACTGTAAAGAACAAAGAAATAAATGAATGTGGTTTTATTTTTGTTTTTTTGTTAGTTACATTTCTGAGTTTCTGAAAATAAATGAATGAAGACGGGTTTTTTTTATTAGAATGTTTTATTAAATTAATGTATATATATATAAATATATTTAATGTATATATATATATATAAATTATGACCTGCAAATTATGGGAGCATTTTCAACCTGCTGTGTCATAAGGGC